>NC_069501.1:216224129-216524129 GCF_027579735.1 Bombina bombina
GAACTTCCTTTGCATGTAATGAGTTCTATTCTTAAAACATGCTGAATGTGTATTTCTGTTACAAGCAGAAACCATCTCTCCACCTGCACAACTGCTGTTCTCATAGCATAGAGTTATTTCTCAATATCAAACAGACCTAGAAAGTTACAATCCATAATGTGCCAATAAAAACAAACCTACCTTCGGAGATGCTCGTGTTCTTTCAAAAATAACTCTGTCCGTCTATTGTTAACTCCAGATCCAGTTTTGTAGGACCTGCCATGAAAAAAGTACCAAGGAAATACGATATGCATTAAAATTACACATACTGATAACCAGAAGAAAACAAATAAGATCTAGTTTTATATTAAACTATATACAGGTTCGGTGCACTCACTGTTACAGCCACATCAGTCGGGGTGCTGCGTAGAAGATGTACAGCAATAGCAGTTAATCCCACTGAGGGGAAGAAAAAACGCTTCACTCTCCGGTCTTCAAATATAAACAAAAGCTTTAATATATCTTCACAGTGGAAGTCAGCAAAGGAAAGTCATCCCAAACGTTTCGATACCGACGGGTATCTTTTTCAATGGGTAATACACAAATCCTGCATCCCAATAGCTTCTGGTAAACCCACACACCAACCCACCTATTTAAATCCCCCGGTGCAGACGAGACTTCCGGTGCTCTCGAGGTGCCGCCCACAACACACGTCATGTTTCAGTCTACAGAATACAGGCTGCATGGCTAATTACCATAACCTCGCCCTCCTATGACGAAAGTGTCAAAACGACACATATGCAGCATCACGACTGTTGCTCGGCTTCACCTCAGTAGCTACGTGCATATAAAAACCATGTATTAAAATTAAGGATATCTAAATACAATCCGAATATACCGTATAATTTTATTATTAAAAGTGTTAAAAAAACACAAAAGTATACCTCTAATACAACACTAACATTATAGATAGCCTGAGTACAAGTAGATTACAGAAAATTACTTCTTTCTACAAACATAATGGTCTGTATTTTCACAAAAAGGAAACCCAGTTAACATGCTTCAGAGCATACTGGAATATGGTAGAAATCTTTAATGCAGGCAACAACACACTCACTGCTTTGCAATACTCTGATTTAAAGGGGTAAAAGCACCTGTAATATGAATGTCACATTGGATCCAACTATTTCAAACACCAGAGACAACCTAGATCGATCAATCATAGAAGTCTCATTATAAGAATACATTGTAGTCCAACTGTACATGCAACCCTTTTGGGGTCACAGTGTCAAGCCGATAAATTCAGGATGTTTCCACTTGAAGGAGTTTTGGATTCCTGTCTCCCCCTCTCCTTGGGGGGGGCACATGATCTATTAGCATAGTCCTCAGGCTTGCTGACGTATGCCCTGCTTGGAGGAAATGCCTGGCAACCGGTTGGTCAGACATCTTCTTGTCAATTGCTGCACTTATGGCATGGCGATGATTCGCCATCCTCTCTCGAAAAGTGGTAGAGGTTTTTCCCACATAAACAAAAGAGCAAGGACACAGCAGTATATAGATCACATAAGTACTTGTACAGGTTAATCTGTGTAGAATTTTATATTTCCTCCCTGTATGAGGATGATGGAAGTAAGCCCCGGTGAGCATGCTATTGCATGTTGTGCAGTCTCCACACCTATAGCATCCTAATTTCCTCTTGGCATCCATCCATGTGCCCTTCTCGTAGCACTTCACAGGATCATTATGTACCAAGATATCCTTTAAAGGGACATGCCACCCACATTTTTTCTTTTATGATTTAGAAAGAGAATGCAATTTTAAACATCTTTCTAATTTACTTATATTATCTAAATGTTTTTATTCTCTTGATATTCTTTGATGGAAAGCATATCTAGATATGCTCACTAGCTGCTGATTGGTTGCTGTACATAGAAGCCTTGTGTGATTGGCTCACCATGTGCATTGCTTTTTCTTCAACTAAGGATATTTAAAAAATGAAGCAAAACAAATAATGTAAGTAAATTGTAATGTTGTTTAAATTTCTATTCTCTATCTGAATCATGAAAGAAAGATTTTGGGTTTAGTGGCCCTTTAAGTTAGAAGCTTTCTTGTAGACCATGCGTGGGGCTGCCGTACGTATAAAGGGAAGTGACTTATCCGTTTTCACAATATCCCAATTTCTCTTCACAGATTCTGCCAGTACTTTAAACAGAGGATTAAAGGTTGTGACAAAATTAATATTACTCTCTAAACTGTGATTTGAATCTACTTGTACTCAGGCTATCTATAATGTTAGTGTTGTATTAGAGGTATCCTTTTGTGTTTTTTATAACTTTTAATAATAAAATTATACGGTATATTAGGATTGTATTTAGATATCCTGGGACCTCCCGGTGCTACTGAGGTGAAGCCGAGCAACAGTCGTGATGCTGCGTATGTGTCGTTTTGATACTTTCGGCATAGGAGGGCGAGGTTATGGTAATTAGCCATGCAGCCTGTATTCTGTAGACTGAAACATGGCGCGTGTTGTGGGCGGTACCTCGAGAGCACCGGAAGTCTCGTCTGCACCAGGGGATTTAAATAGGTGGGTTGGTGTGTGGCTTTACCAGAAGCTATTGGGATGCAGGATTTGTGTATTACCCATTGAAAAAGATACCCTTTGGTATTGAAACGTTTGGGATGACTTTCCTTTGCCGACTTCCACTGTGAAGATATATTAAAGCTTTTGTTTATATTTGAAGACCGGAGAGTGAAGCGTTTTTTCTTCCCCTCAGTGGGATTAACTGATATATATATATATATATATATATATATATATACACATATACATACAATATATACACACACATATCTCAAACAAGTCAACCCTGGTGTTCTAGCAAATCCTTTCTAAATCCTTCAATGCAAGTCATGTAGTTAAAAGAAACATAAGCAAAAGGGCTCAGGTGATTCACACCCTAACTGGTTCTTTTACTGCCCTCCTCAAAAAAAATCTGGCTTCATCTTATCATTGCATTTATCCATTGGCGTACAGCTCGTGGGGCACGCAGTGATTGGATGAAGCCGGATTCGTCATCGATCAACTAAATATAGGATGAGATGCGGGTGGAGGAACGGCTGGATGTTTGCCATAAGTAAATAGTAATTATTTAACTAAGGAACCGTCTTTAAAAAAAAATGAATGAATGAATGAAAGTGCCCCTTTAACATACGTCGTCTTAAACTGCATAACCTTACAATCACTTTAATAATGCTTTGTGCAAGTTTCAACAATGTCACTGGAGTATTGCAAGCTACAAAATGATTTCAAATGGTTTTCTTAGGAAAATTACATTCTATTTTTTTTTAAACATTGCAAGTTTCTAAATCTATACATTTATATTCTCTGTGATGACCACTCACTGCATTTTAAAGAGATTTACTAACAAAATTTGAGACTTACTCAATATCCTTTCGTACTGATCCCATGAGATCTTCTCTCTCTCGGATTACCTGGAAATTGGCTTTTGTTTTGTGGAATTCATGTGTATAATCCTGTAAAGCAATACTCAAGTATATTAATATCTATTGATGAACAGTGACCATTATCAGTTATTTTCAAACTCAGAGGTATATGTTGATTGACTATTAGACAGCACAATTCTTTTAATACTGGGATTCTTCTAACCCACTAAAATACCCATAGCGATATAAAAGAAAAATGTATTTGTTAAAGGTACAGTTTACCAATAGCTCCTTTTACTTTATTTCGGAATTTGAAATAGCTGATTTTTCCTGTGGTATCCCTACCAATATTGAAAGTTTTTATAATTTAGTAAAGCTTAAAGAAAAGTTGGGGAAAAATAGCCAGCAGGAGAAAATACACTCCCAGTAGGAGGTAAAAGAAATAATCACTAAAATGTTCTAAGTATTTTAGCTTTGGTTTACAGAGATAATATAAAGAAGCATTTTTGTGTACAGAAAGTGATATAAGATATCTGATTTTCCTGCAAGCTCAAACCATTTTGATTGGTTGTGGTTTTAATGAATAAAACCAGTTATTTGAAGTTCAAAAATAAACCTAAAGAAGCAATTTATCATAAATTTTATTTTTAAGTTGTTAATAAAAATATTGAACAATTGAACAGTACACTGTCTCTTTTGATGGTCGCTTTATAAGAGTCTGAAACAAAGCTGCAAACATTTAATCTCATTGATTATTAGTTGTTTTCTTACTATCTTATTAGCATGGGAAGAGTAGGTGGTCAGATAAAGGTATGGCAATATAACAAGATCTTTATAATACAACCTAGAAACCTAACCATGTACAGAAAGGAGCTGGTTCTTAACATTTTGTTGGCTAATTATATATAGTACTATATTTTTTATGTACATAATATAAAATTGATGACCCGGTAGACACATTTTACACACTGTTGTAAATAAGTTCTACAGTAATTTATAGTACCTCTGTCAGAGGCGGCAAATTATAAGCCCTTGTTTCCTAACCTGGTTAGTAGTTACTAGTACAAGTAAGTCTAGGGGTTCTTGTAGCATTGGTAACGGGTGCTCCTGCACTTTCTCTTTCATTAATTTCCACCCTGATTAAGCTATGGTAAACATTCAATGTATGTTTACAATGTAATTACTTTTTAATTCTACCCTCAAGCATGCCCAACAGGCTAGATTGTAGTCGTCTGTCAGAATGGCTAGTTGCTCACTCACTGTGACTAACTCACCGTGACTAACTCACCTGTGCTCAGATAGTGAAACCCTTAGAAGCTGACCAGTTATAGGCATTTAAGAACTGGAGTAGAGAAACAGTGATATAAAGGGCTCCATTTATGAAGCTGCTTCTTTACCCATTACGCCAGCTATGTTATGTTACGTATCTTAAACCCCCCAGACTTTTTCGACCGGGGGAGATTGGCAGCCCCTGTGCACGAGCAGGGAACTGCATTGCACACTAGCCAAAGTGTGCAATGATAAATGTGGGCAGTGTATTGCAGCTCTCTAGACATAATGCTGGGTGGACAATTTAGAAGATGTGCACCCCTGTCCGCCAGGTCTTTGTTAAATCTGTGCCAAAGTGTGTCACAGGGAAAGCGCCTGGTAAAGTGTATAGCACTGTGAAGAAGTGTCAGAGAGACATGTGCCAGATATAGGGACACAGTGAAATTTAGCAAGGAAAATATGACAGGTAAAGTGTTTTATACCAAAGTATGCCACAAAGAAATGAGACTAATAAGCTGTGTATGTGATGAAGTTAGAAGCAGAAAATGGTAATATGAATATTACTTTGCTCATCATGTATGCATTTCAAACAAATTCATAAAAACAGAAAATTATACCCGACGCCAATGTTTCACATTGTGGGATATCCACTATTGCTTCTTATTACATTTTCCAATTGGGGTACTTAGGGCAAAAGTATATGCCTGTATTGATACTTACAACAATGTTTCTCAACCTTTTTGTAGCAACACCCAGAAGCCAGAAATATTTTGTCTTTGTGCCACTGTATGGACTTCTTACTGCATAGTGTAAAGGAGGAAATCTGGGAGAAACGTATATACAGGTAGCCCTCAGTTTACGCCGGGGTTAGGTTCCAGGAGGAATGGTTGTAAATTGAAACCGTTGTAAATTAAAACCCAGTTTATAATGCAAGTCAATGGGAAGTGAGCGAGTTAGGTTCCAGGACCCTCTAAAATTGTCATACGTAACACCTAATACATTATTTTGAAAGCTTTGAAATGAAGACTTTAAATGCTAAACAGCATTATAAACCTAATAATATAGATTGTATCATCATCAAACTAAGTTTAATGAACAAAAACATTTGCTAACAGCACCTAGTTAAATAATCACACAACAGACTGCATCATCATCAATCTCAGTTTAATGAACAAAAACGTTTTTTTACTTGCATTTGTCTGCAATCAGTTCTCTGCATTGTTAGCATGTTAGATAATATTAAGTCTGCACCTATTCTATGCATTTCAATCTGCAGTGATTAATAGGCAGTTTGGCACCCTCACCTCAAGCAGCTGGACAGGAAGATAATAGGGAAGTGGCTGCTAAATCTTTCTCAATAGATCTGGTCTGATCTGTGTACACAGATCAATTTCAGGCTGTTAAGTTGCATAACTTTGCTGCAAAACAAACTGACAGCTCCACCTACTGGCTATTTTAATTAGTGCACTGCTTTCCAAAGCTTTTCAATAGCAGTCACATGACTGAAAAAAAAGGTCGTTATTCTGAAACAGCGCATATTGAACCGGCGTAAACCAAGGGCCACCTGTACTAGGTTTGCCCAGGAGGTAGTTTGGAATCTACTAGTTGATATCTAAGTGCTGACCAACAGATCGCAAGACTGTTCTGTAAGTCCCCAGTTTTCTCTCAGTAGTTATATGGGCTCAGATTATACTAAATGTAAAAATGGTTTTGGTATAAGTATATTCTGCTCAATAGCAAAATAATATTAGTCCCTGTGTTAAATGAAGATCAAATTCACATGCAGGAACAGATTTTCTTATGCTTAATACATGCATAAGATCAGACAAAATTCACAAATAAGTAGATGCTATCTCACTAAAGGACAGACACCTTTGCAGTAGAAAGAGCCAGAGCATTGTATGAACATGAACACAAGCAGGAACAGTACTTGTGAGCAAGAATCTGATGGAGAAATAGAAGACTTGATAGAAGAATACATGGAGTTGGGTGAGCGTAATGTTCATTAAGACAAGGAGAGGGAGAGCGACTGCGCATTTTTCGCCAACAGATTGGTGTAGTTAGAGTCCAGGTACACTCCATGCAAGAGCCATAGGGAAGACTGTATCAACTTCTCAGACTGTCATCATTATTAAACAGTTTTGAAATGAAAATAAAACATTTCTGGATCTATAATCCTTTTTATACATACAATGATAATGCTATAAATCACTCATGTTCATTAATTTGAATTGTGTTTTATTACAAGAATGCTTGGCCAATCCTGCTGATGATTCACTGTTAAAGCCCAAAAGTCAGTTGTGTCCAAAAGGTAGAATGTAGTTTTACTAGTAGATCGCTAAGTGATTACTAATTAGATCTCCTGATTATTTGTGATATATTTATTTTCCTGAAGCCAGTTACAATGATATAGCAAAGTTAAAGGGACAGTGCTAATAGAAACCACAAGGCAATGGTATGGGCTGATCTTGCAGGAATAGCAGACCTCTTTTTAGCTTATCTCCCTATATTTACACTTTACCTTATCTCTCTGTACATAAGACCAAAACTTAGAGAGGTCAATGGAAAATGAACATTGTACTATTTTCTAAACCATTTTCGTTACATATATTTTCTATAACTAGTACTTAAAGCGACAGTAAACAATGTGATTTTTATATAATATGTTTAGTAATGCATAAAGAAACAACTTTTCAATTTATTTTCATTACTTAGTTTGCCCACTCTGAAAATTGAACAATTTCTAACTCTCAAAATTTGAAATGCACCCATATGATATCTCAAGGGTAACCCTGATACATATCTGTTTCTAATGGGCTTCATCAGATAACTGCAAAACGATTTTATACTAACTTCATAATAGTGGCTAGCCTTGACATCTGCAGAATAAAGCCCATATTGGCTCCAACAAATAAGGCAAATGGTGAATGGAGTTTGGATATTGGAAAATAAATTAAACAAAAAACATAATTTATGCTTACCTGATAAATGTATTTCTCTTGTAGTGTATCCAGTCCACGGATCATCCATTACTTGTGGGATATTCTCCTTCCCAACAGGAAGTTGCAAGAGGATCACCCACAGCAGAGCTGCTATATAGCTCCTCCCCTCACTGCCATATCCAGTCATTCGAACGAAACAAGACGAGAAAGGAGAAACCATAGGGTGCAGTGGTGACTGTAGTTTAATTAAAATTTAGACCTGCCTTAAAAGGACAGGGCGGGCCGTGGACTGGATACACTACAAGAGAAATAAATTTATCAGGTAAGTATAAATTATGTTTTCTCTTGTTAAGTGTATCCAGTCCACGGATCATCCATTACTTGTGGGATACCAATACCAAAGCTAAAGTACACGGATGATGGGAGGGACAAGGCAGGAACTAAATTGGAAGGAACCACTGCCTGTAGAACCTTTCTCCCAAAAACAGCCTCCGAAGAAGCAAAAGTGTCAAATTTGTAAAATTTTGAAAAGGTGTGAAGCGAAGACCAAGTCGCAGCCTTGCAAATCTGTTCAACAGAAGCCTCATTTTTAAAGGCCCAGGTGGAAGCCACAGCTCTAGTAGAATGAGCTGTAATCCTTTCAGGGGGCTGCTGTCCAGCAGTCTCATAGGCTAGGCGTATTATGCTCCGAAGCCAAAAGGAGAGAGAGGTTGTCGTAGCTTTTTGACCTCTCCTCTGTCCAGAGTAAACGACAAACAGGGCAGATGTTTGACGAAAATCTTTAGTAGCCTGTAAGTAAAACTTCAAGGCACGGACTACGTCCAGATTATGCAAAAGACGTTCCTTCTTTGAAGAAGGATTAGGACACAATGATGGAACAACAATCTCTTGATTGATATTCCTGTTAGAAACCACCTTAGGTAAAAACCCAGGTTTGGTACGCAGAACTACCTTGTCTGAATGAAAAATCAGATAAAGGAGAATCACAATGTAAGGCAGAAAACTCAGAGACTCTTCGAGCCGAGGAAATAGCCATCAAAAACAGAACTTTCCAAGATAAAAGTTTATCAATGGAATGAAGGGGTTCAAACGGAACTCCTTGAAGAACCTTAAGAACCAAGTTTAAGCTCCACGGGGGAGCAACAGTTTTCAACACAGGCTTAATCCTAACCAAAGCCTGACAAAATGCCTGGACGTCTGGAACTTCTGCCAGACGCTTGTGCAAAAGAATAGACAGAGCAGAGATCTGTCCTTTTAAAGAACTAGCTGATAAGCCTTTGTCCAAACCCTCTTGGAGAAAGGACAATATCCTAGGAATCCTAACCTTACTCCATGAGTAACTCTTGGATTCACAGCAATAAAGATATTTACGCCATATCTTATGGTAGATTTTCCTGGTGACAGGCTTCCGAGCCTGTATTAAGGTATCAATGACCGACTCGGAGAAGCCACGCCTTAATAGAATCAAGCGTTCAATCTCCATGCAGTCAGTCTCAGAGAAATTAGATTTGGATGATTGAAAGGACCTTGTATTAGAAGGTCCTGCCTCAGAGGCAGAGTCCATGGTGGAAGAGATGACATGTCCACTAGGTCTGCATACCAGGTCCTGCGTGGCTACGCAGGCGCCATCAGAATCACCGATGCTCTCTCCTGTTTGATTTTGGCAATCAGTCGAGGGAGCAGAGGAAACGGTGGAAACACATAGGCCAGGTTGAAGAACCAAGGAGCTCTTTTCCACGTTCACTTTCCACCCATGCGACCCCCAGGGAACTGTTTCTAGGCAAAATTCAAGCCAGCCATGTGGAAAAAACTAGGCCCCAATAAGTTTTATCACCAAACATATGTAAAAAACGATTAAACATGCCAGCAAACGTTTTAAAATACACTTTTATAAGAGTATGTATCTCTATTAATAAGCCTGATACCAGTCGCTATCACTGCATTTAAGGCTTTACTTACATTACTTCGGTATCAGCAGCATTTTCTAGCAAATTCCATCCCTAGAAAAATATTTTAACTGCACATACCTTATTACAGGAAAACCTGCATGCTATTCCCCCTCTGAAGTTACCTCACTCCTCAGAATATGTGAGAACAGCAAAGGATCTTAGTTACTTCTGCTAAGATCATAGAAAACGCAGGCAGATTCTTCTTCTAAATACTGCCTGAGATAAACAGTACACTCCGGTACCATTTAAAAATAACAAACTTTTGATTGAAGAAATAAACTAAGTATAAAACACCACAGTCCTCTTACGACCTCCATCTTAGTTGAGAGTTGCAAGAGAATGACTGGATATGGCAGTGAGGGGAGGAGCTATATAGCAGCTCTGCTGTGGGTGATCCTTTTGCAACATGGAGGTCACATGTTTCCTGTCTAGAGTGTAGCTCCAGTCTGCAGCTAGACCCTTCTCTGTACAGCTGCAGCCGGATATGAACCATATTGGATACTGACTTGCTCCCATCACACCATTTTGGATTTCCCTGGACTCTCCCTGGTGAGACGAGGAATCCCTCCTGACGACATCCCCTGAAAGAGGTCTACCGGACGACGTGTGGTTCCGGACTGCGAATACTGCACATTAGTGCTCTATACTGTGTGAGTAGGATTCTTGTGATCCATTTGCTGCTGTTTTTATTTATTTTTATGATCTGCACCATGTGGCGCCCTCTATCCTTTCCTTCCTAGATATATCATCTGTGTTGCGGCACAACACCCTGGAAGAGCAGCCTATACTATCTTGGAATACCCTCACCTGTCTATCAGCTTCTGGAATTGCCATTGTATATTCTTGGACTTTGTATCAGAATACATACATTGAACTTTACAGGTTTTATTGTTACTTTTACTTTTATTTTTGAGTGTCATTACAAACAATGTTCTGATACTAATATTATAATACTGCTATTGTCATTTTATATACATTATTATATATAATTATTTTTATTATTTTTATCTTTACAGTTCATATATTCTTTATATTACTAATCTTTGTAATACTTATCCTAGGCGCATCTTATAAGTGTTTTAGTGATATCTTCACTGAAACACTAGTTATTGTTTATATTCCTGTTGGGAAGGAGAATATCCCACTAGTAATGGATGATCCGTGGACTGGATACACTTAACAAGAGAAAGGATGTTAATTTGTTTTAAAACGTTAATAGATGGCAGATATGCTATTCTACAGCAACACAACAGTAATGTCTTATTACAATGTGTTTCCTGTCTATCCCTTTAAGTATTGACATTTTTAGTAAAGGTGGGCATACAACAGGTGAAAGTGGCTATTTCAAAATGACAAAAAGTTAATTCATGCTTACCTGAGCGCTAACACCAAAAAGCAAATAATCCACTCCCTTGTTATTTCCCGACTTGACTACTGCAATAACCTACTTAGTGGCCTTCCTCTTTCCTGCCTCTTCCCCCTTCAATCCATCCTAAATGCCTCTGCCAGGCTAATCCACCTTTCCCGTCGCGCTGTATCTGCTGCACCTCTCTGCAAGCCCTTCAATGGCTCCCTAATCCCAGCAGAATTAAATTCAAAATGCTCACCCTTACATACAAAGCTCTCACCAACGCCGCTCCCTACTACCTATCCTCTCTAATCAACAAGTATACTCGAGCCCGCCCACTAAGATCCAACAATGACCTGCTCCTTGCATCTTCGACTATCACCTCTTCCCATGCTAGACTGCAGGACTTCTGTCGTGCAGCACCTACCCTCCGGAACACTCTCCCTCGTGCTGTCAGGCTTTGCCCTAATCTTTCTTCTTTTATTTCCTGAAGCCTTTTTTGTTCAGAGAAGCCTACCACCCAACTCAGAAATAAATTAATTTCACTTACCTAACATTTCCCTCATCTAACTCTGCATTAACATCTTTCTCAATCTTGCAGTCCTCGCCTCCTGTTTCTCAACCTCCTACCCTTCTAGATTGTAAGTTCCCACGGGAATAGGGCCCTGAATTCCTCCTGTATGCGTTTGTAAAATTTTGTCTTATCTCTTAAAAGTTTGATATTGTTTTATTTAAATGAATTGTACCCATGGACAGCATTGCAGAATATATTGGCGCTTCATAAATAAAGTATAATAATAATAATAATAATAACCTGATAAATCCTTTTCTTTCTTGGCAGTGAGTCCACAAATTCCTATTCATAACATATTGGAAATACTTCACCTGGCCACCAGGAGGAAGCAAAGACCAAACAGAGCATTAAATATCCCTCCCACTTCCCCTACCCTCTCAGTAGTTCAAGCCAAGGATAAGGAAAAGTAGAGAGATAAAAGGGGTCAAGAGGGGCCATAAGACTGACGCCATTACACAAAATTAGGGTGGGTTTTTGGACTCTCACTGCCAAGAAAAAAAAATTAATCAAGTAAGCATAAATTATATTTTCTTTCTAATGGCAGTGCACAAATTTCTACTGATATCCTATGGGAACCCAATACCCAAGCTGTGGAGTCCACAAAAGATTTACTGAGGGAAGGGAAGGCAGTCCTAATTACAAGGAACCACCGCTTGAAAAACCTCTCCCCCAAAAGATGCCTCAGTTGAGGCAAAAACATCAAATTTGTAGAATTTCGTGAAAGTATGTATTGAAGACCTTAGAAATCTGTTCAAGTGAAGCTTCATTCTTGAAAGCCCAGGAAGAGGACACTGCACTGGCAGAATGTGCCATAATCTGTGATGTAGGTTGCTGGCCCGCTTCTATATAAGCCATGTGAATCAAACCTCTGAGCCAAAAGGATATGGTAACAGATGTGTATTTCTGACCCTTGTGCTTTCCAGAATACAGGATAAACAAGGAAGATGATTGACAAAAGCTCTAACATCCAGATTATGCAACAACCTTTCCTTGGAGGAAGAAGAATTGGGACAAAGACGACAAATTCCTGATTGATATTTACAGTTGAGACAGCCTTAGGTAAAAACCCCATCTTTGTCCAAAGTACAGCTTTATTCGAATGAAACACTAAATAAGGCAGATCACAATGGAGGGGACACAATTCTGACACTCTACAAGTAGAGGAAATAGCCAACAGAAACAACACTTTCCAAGTAAGTAACGTAATATCAATAGAATACATAGGCTCAAAAACAGAGCCTGTTAAAGAACTCTAAGAACAAGATTAAGGCTCCATGGAGGAGCAATAGGTTTGAAAACAGGTCTAATTCTAACAATAGCTTGAACAAACAACTGAGCATCATTGCCAGAGAGCTGCGAGTTCCGCCCTGATGTTGACATATGCCACGGTAGTGATGTTGTTCGATTGAAATTGAAAATAACGGATGGAACGAAGCTGGGGCCATGGCAGAAGAGCATTGAAGATGGCTCCTCTGGGCAACAGGTTCCCTGATTTCTCAGAGAATCCGACACGGCACCCCAGTCTGACAAACTCACGTCTGTTGTGATGATCTCCCAGGATGGGCACTGGAAGCGCAAGGCCCGGGAGGATGGGTTTCCAGGGTTGCCACGAGCAGAGAGACTCTCTCGTCTGTGGATCCAGAGATATTACCCGAGACAGGTCCGAATGATTTCTATTCTATTACCTTAGCATACATAACTGTAGAGGTCTCAGATGAAAGCAAGCAAAAGCTATAGCGTCCAAAGCTGCAATCATAAGACTTACCACTTCCAAGCATTGAGTCGCCGAAGAGTAGACGGCAGGCAGCTTAAAGCCTCTCCTTGAGTTGGTCTGTGAGATAAATACACATGGTGATAGAATCTATGATGAACCCTAGAAAGCTCACTCTCGTGTTGGGGATGAGAGAACTTTTCTAGGTTTTGTTTCCAGCTATTCGTCCAAAGGTACCAGACTAACTTATCTGTGTGAAATGTAAAATGTAAAGATGTAGCCTGACTACAGCGAGGAGAGCGCCTTGAACTTTTGTTAAAATCCTGGGAGCCATAGCTACACCAAATAGGAGAGAAATAAATTGGTAATGCTTGACCAGGAAAGCAAAACCGAGATACTGGTGATCTCAGTGAATCAGAATGTGAAGCTATACTTCAGATCTATGGTAGTCATGAACTTACCCTCATGCACAAGAGGGAAAAATGTACCTGATAGTTTCTATTTTGAATGAAGGTGCCTTTACAAACTTGTTGAGGCACTTCAGGTCTAAGATAGGACAAAAGGTTCCCTCCATTTTGGTAACTATGAAGTGGTTTGAATAGAATCCCTCTTTCCCTCTCTACCTGAGGCACTGGGTGAATACACCATACCAGATCATCCACACAGCCCAGGAAGGCTGTTCTTTTTTCCATTTACCACAAGATCCTTGATAGGTGAAACCTGCCCCTTGGAGGACAAGAACGGAAACCTCTTTTGTACCCTTGAGATATGATTTCAAGAACCCAAGGGTCCTGAATGGAGTGAGCCCAAACTTAAAACAGAGCCCCCTACTTGACCTGAGCCCAGGATGGGGGGCGACCCTTCATGCTGACGGTGTCTGGGGTCGATCACTTGGGTTGTTTGTTCTTGTTCCACACCGGGTTAGGCTTCCATGAACTCCTGGGGGTTTTAGACTTGTTCGACTGTGTCTTGTTCGAACGAAAGGAGCGAAAACATCCCATAGAATGTCTAGAATGAGCAGTTCTGTTGAAGCTGCAGCGTTTAGCCATATGCAGCTTTCTGATATTGACGATTCCTCGGCTAGTTCTGAGGGAGAACTTTCATCCTCTAACTCCTCTGGAGATTTGGAAAGGGATTCTGAGGATATTAAATGAGGATATTAAATTGTAAGTACTCTTAAAGTACCTGAGTCTAAGCCCTCAGAAGACAAGCAGGAGCATAAATTGGACATGGTGTTTAAAACCAAGCTGTAACCCTTTAAGTGTTACCAGTACCTTTATTGGTGGCACAAATTACAACCAAGGAGTGGAAAAAACTGGTGTCCCCTTTTCTACTCTGTCCTGGATAGCCATTTCGAATTGTTGATTTAGAAAATCTGCTTCCCAGTTGTTCACTCCTGGAACATGAAAAGCAGAAATTAAACAAAAACTTTTTATGCCTATGAGAGAATCTGAGACACTTCCATCATGGCTAGAGAATTGCAAGTTGATGATTGATATAAGTCACTGCTGTGACATTGTCTGATTGAAACGGAGATGAGACTCCCTTTTCAGCTGAGGCCAACTCGGAGGAGCTCTTACTATAGCAGAGTTGTAGAATATTTATTGGCAATCTTGCCTACCAAGACCAAACCCCCTGCGCTCTCAGAGAACCCCAGACAACTCCCCAACCTGAAAGACTTGCATCTGTAGCAATCACAGTCCAAGTAGTACAAGCAAAACAAGCCCCCTGCATAATATGCTAATGATCCAGCCACCATGACAGAGACTGACCTGTTCTGTGTTCTATAAAGATGTCCTGAGACAGCCGAGTATGACCTCTGCACCACTGACGAAGCATACAAAGCTGAAGAGGCCTCATGTGAAATCGAGCAAATGGAAAAGCATCCGATATAGCAATCATGAGACCAAAATACCTTCAAAGAGCGAGGGAGGGAAAAGAAGGAGACTGATGGTTTTGACAATCTGAGATCAGCATCAGCCTTCTAAGATCTGTTAGATACTCTCATGAAAACTGAATCTATTTGAACCTCCAGAAAAGTAACCTTTGTCTGAAGAACGAAAGAACTGTCTGGAAAATTGATCTTCCACCCATGCTGTTGAAGAAACAACAACAACAATTTGTTGGTGTGAGATTCTGCTAAATGTAAAAATGGAGTTGGAACCAAGATATGGTAAGAAAATACAGCAATAACCTAAGTTCTGATCACCGATAGAAGGGTACCCAGAACCTATGTGAAGATTCTCAGAGCTGTAACCAGACCAAATGGTAGAGCAAGAAACTGAAAATGCCTGTCCAGAAAAGCAAACCTCAGAAACTGATAGTGTTTCTTGTGAATAGGAACATGAAAATAAGAATCCTTTAAATCTATTGTGGACATTAACTGATCTTGCTAAACAAAACGCAGAATAGTATCCATTTTGAAAGCTTGTTCAGAGCCTTCAGATCCAAAATTGATATTAAAGTCCCCTCCTTCTTTGGAACAATGAAGAGATTTGAACAATGGAACAGGAACAATCACTCCCATAGCTTCTAGATGAAAAACAGACTGAAAAAAGGCTTGGGAGAGAATATACCTTCCTCTGTGGGGTCTTGTTCTGAAACCTGATAACCCTGAGATAATATATTTATAACCTGTATCTGTAACAGATTGGAACCAAGCTTCATGATAAAGGCACAGACTACCCCCTACCTGAGGCTCTGGATAGGGAACCGAACCTTTATGCAGACTTGGAAGTAGGGGTAGATTTGTTGGATTTTTATTAGATTGTTTAGGCTTGTTCCAGGTAGAATGTACAATGAGATGCAAAAAAAGGAGAGATTTTGCAGCGCAAAGAAAAAAAGACTGTTGGTTACTGGACTCGTTCAATACTGAAACCCACTATAAGGATATTCTCAAAATAAGTAATATCAAAATTAAGATTCTTTAAAGTACCACAGACAACTGAATTCACACAAAAAAACTTTGAGAAAAAAAATAGTAGTAGTCCGGCTGGACTAGTACTTACGCACACTCACACACATACGGTTAAAACTTGCAGGAACTCAGACAGTACAATTAATCTAGATTGCACCTATGAAGTACAAATCACTCCCTTACAAGAGATATTTAAATATTTGTGTATATATAGGTAATCAACCCCTGTAGGTAAGGGAGTATATTAGCAGTTATAGTGGAGTGTGTCCGGTATGTACTTATACAAGGAAGCACAACACTGTTATATATAATACAAAATCAAATTTTCCAGTTTATGTGCTAAAAATGTAAGGTTACAAAAATAGTCTACAGCACACTCCGTGTGTGTATATTGATCAGTCAGTCGTAAATAAAGCTGGTGGTTACTGTGTTTCTAAAGTTTTATCATTGCCAGTATTGCAAGCTATGCTGAATTGGCATTAAAGGACCCCGGTCAAAGCAAAGTCATTGGTAATTTTAAAGTACGGTGTATACCTTTAAGAACAAGGAGTGTTACCAGTTATATTGTAAAAGCAATTGATATTCATAATATCAATTGCTGTATACAACTCGATGTTGCTGCAATTATACTTGTGATATTGAATTCTCAGCTTAAATATTGTCTAGTCATGTTATATTTATGTATTAGCTTAAACCATAAGTTATAAATCTATGCAACATACACAAATGGTTATTTAGAAAATCAAATGCCCTATATATGCGTGATGCACATATTCATCGCTGAATGCGGTTTACAATCTCAGTATACAACTTGTACAGACAATTATTCACTTTGCCTTAGAGAGAAGGATAGAAATTAAAGCTACAGTTCAGCCTGGCTGAGTGTAAAAATACCAACAGGTTACCCACGAATGGAAAGATATACTGAACTGAACTGAAAAAGGTCTCTTCTATAGCACATATTCACCGCTGAATGCGGTTTGCAATCTCAGTATACACCTTGGACAGACAATTATTCGCTTTGCCTTAGAGAGAAAGATAGAAATTAAAGCTACAGTTCAACCTGGCTTAGTATAAAGATACCAACAGGTTACCCACGAATGGAAAGATATACTGAACTGAACTGAAAAAGGTCTCTTCTATAGCGGAGGCCTGTTTTTACCGTTAACTATCACTGTATATATAAACTTTAAACACAGGTTGCCCACGAATGGAGAGATATCTGCTAAACTGAACTGAAAAAGGTCTCTTCTATAGCGGAGACCTTATTTAACATTAACTGCCACTATATATAGAAGTTATCACTGCGGTGCAATTCAATATTTAGACTGAGTCAGCTATGTTAAAATCGAGGTTCCATAACCTTGTGCAGGTGCCCCTGACGCGCGTTTCACATAACGCTTCCTCAGAGGGGTACGCGCCGGCCGGACAGAGCGGGGTATAGAACGATCTTAATCCCGCCCCTGTATAGAGATTGGTTCATTCCGATAAGACTTGGATCTGTTTTGATTGGTTAACATCCATCATTACAATGACTGGCATTAATCAGATCCAATTGGATCATGAGCTGGCTGTGACATAGGATTTCAATAATGAAGAGAGCTAAATGTGTCAATCATACAGTACGTGAACATGATAATATGCAGAGACAGGAAATAAAGAATGTATCAAAGTGTTACATTACTTGTAGTATCGTATGTTGGGTTACTTATAGTTGTGTTAGCATTAATGATCTTGCACGCATAAAAGCGGATGATGTAAACGTTATCGAGATGTCCTTCTATATTAAGCAAACACAGTTTCCAATGGATGTGATTTAGTGACAATAAGTGAAAAAAGCGTGGAAATGCCAGAATCTTATCTTTGATAATAAAACAGTGATATAAGTTATATAAAAATTTGTTCAGAAGGATATACGCTTCTGTCATAACATATAAACTTTCTGTGAGTGAAACAAATAATCTCACATGTCGGAGATTGTGACATGTGTAAAAAAGCCAAAAATTTAATTTAAATTTTTTTTATTTTTTTTTAAATAAAAAAAAATTTTGTTTAGTGAAAAATAAAAAGTTCAAAAAGATGAATAAATAACCGTGTGTGTCTAAATAGCATAAAAAGTCAGCTTTACAATGGGATGTGAGAGTGATGCTGACAATACATGATGAATAGTGTAAAGAAATAAAGCAGGAATGTTAAAAGTGCTTAATGGACATATAAGACAAATACATAAAGGGAAAAACAGAATTTATGTTTACCTGATAAATTACTTTCTCCAACGGTGTGTCCGGTCCACGGCGTCATCCTTACTTGTGGGATATTCTCTTCCCCAACAGGAAATGGCAAAGAGCCCAGCAAAGCTGGTCACATGATCCCTCCTAGGCTCCGCCTTCCCCAGTCATTCGACCGACGTAAAGGAGGAATATTTGCATAGGAGAAATCATATGATACCGTGGTGACTGTAGTTAAAGAAAATAAATTATCAGACCTGATTAAAAAACCAGGGCGGGCCGTGGACCGGACACACCGTTGGAGAAAGTAATTTATCAGGTAAACATAAATTCTGTTTTCTCCAACATAGGTGTGTCCGGTCCACGGCGTCATCCTTACTTGTGGGAACCAATACCAAAGCTTTAGGACACGGATGAAGGGAGGGAGCAAATCAGGTCACCTAGATGGAAGGCACCACGGCTTGCAAAACCTTTCTCCCAAAAATAGCCTCAGAAGAAGCAAAAGTATCAAATTTGTAAAATTTAGTAAAAGTGTGCAGTGAAGACCAAGTCGCTGCCTTACATATCTGATCAACAGAAGCCTCGTTCTTGAAGGCCCATGTGGAAGCCACAGCCCTAGTGGAATGAGCTGTGATTCTTTCAGGAGGCTGCCGTCCGGCAGTCTCGTAAGCCAATCTGATGATGCTTTTAATCCAAAAAGAGAGAGAGGTAGAAGTTGCTTTTTGACCTCTCCTTTTACCAGAATAAACAACAAACAAGGAAGATGTTTGTCTAAAATCCTTTGTAGCATCTAAATAGAATTTTAGAGCACGAACTACATCCAAATTGTGCAACAAACGTTCCTTCTTTGAAACTGGATTCGGACACAAAGAAGGCACGACTATCTCCTGGTTAATGTTTTTGTTAGAAACAACTTTCGGAAGAAAACCAGGTTTAGTACGCAGAACCACCTTATCTGCATGGAACACCAGATAAGGAGGAGAACACTGCAGAGCAGATAATTCTGAAACTCTTCTAGCAGAAGAAATTGCAACCAAAAACAAAACTTTCCAAGATAATAACTTAATATCAACGGAATGTAAGGGTTCAAACGGAACCCCCTGAAGAACTGAAAGAACTAAATTGAGACTCCAAGGAGGAGTCAAAGGTTTGTAAACAGGCTTGATCCTAACCAGAGCCTGAACAAAGGCTTGAACATCTGGCACAGCTGCCAGCCTTTTGTGAAGTAACACAGACAGGGCAGAAATCTGTCCTTTCAAAGAACTTGCAGATAATCCTTTCTCCAAACCTTCTTGAAGAAAGGATAGAATCTTAGGAATTTTTATCTTGTCCCAAGGGAATCCTTTAGATTCACACCAATAGATATATTTTTTCCATATTTTGTGGTAGATTTTTCTAGTTACAGGCTTTCTGGCCTGAACAAGAGTATCAATGACAGAATCTGAGAACCCTCGCTTTGATAAGATCAAGCGTTCAATCTCCAAGCAGTCAGTTGGAGTGAGACCAGATTCGGATGTTCGAACGGACCTTGAACAAGAAGGTCTCGTCTCAAAGGTAGCTTCCATGGTGGAGCCGATGACATATTCACCAGGTCTGCATACCAAGTCCTGCGTGGCCACGCAGGAGCTATCAAGATCACCGATGCGCTCTCCTGATTGATCCTGGCTACCAGCCTGGGGATGAGAGGAAACGGCGGGAATACATAAGCTAGTTTGAAGGTCCAAGGTGCTACTAGTGCATCTACTAGAGTCGCCTTGGGATCCCTGGATCTGGACCCGTAGCAAGGAACCTTGAAGTTCTGACGAGAGGCCATCAGATCCATGTCTGGAATGCCCCACAATTGAGTGATATGGGCAAAGATTTCCGGATGGAGTTCCCACTCCCCCGGATGAAATGTCTGACGACTCAGAAAATCCGCTTCCCAGTTTTCCACTCCTGGAATGTGGATTGCAGACAAGTGGCAGGAGTGAGTCTCCGCCCATTGAATGATTTTGGTCACTTCTTCCATCGCCAGGGAACTCCTTGTTCCCCCCTGATGGTTGATGTACGCAACAGTCGTCATGTTGTCTGATTGAAACCGTATGAACTTGGTCTTTGCTAGCTGAGGCCAAGCCTTGAGAGCATTGAATATCGCTCTCAGTTCCAGAATATTTATCGGGAGAATAGATTCTTGCCGAGACCAAAGACCCTGCGCTTTCAGGGGTCCCCAGACCGCGCCCCAGCCAACCAGACTGGCGTCTGTCGTGACAATGACCCACTCTGGTCTGCGGAAGCTCATCCCCTGTGACAGGTTGTCCAGGGACAGCCACCAACTGAGTGAATCTCTGGTCCTCTGATCTACTTGTATCGTCGGAGACAAGTCTGTATAGTCCCCATTCCACTGACTGAGCATGCACAGTTGTAATGGTCTTAGATGAATTCGCGCAAAAGGAACTATGTCCATTGCCGCTACCATCAAACCTATTACTTCCATGCACTGCGCTATGGAAGGAAGAGGAACAGAATGAAGTATTTGACAAGAGTTTAGAAGTTTTGATTTTCTGGCCTCTGTCAGAAAAATCCTCATTTCTAAGGAGTCTATTATTGTTCCCAAGAAGGGAACCCTTGTTGACGGAGATAGAGAACTTTTTTCTACGTTCACTTTCCACCCGTGAGATCTGAGAAAGGCCAGGACAATGTCCGTGTGAGCCTTTGCTTGTGGAAGGGACGACGCTTGAATCAGAATGTCGTCCAAGTAAGGTACTACTGCAATGCCCCTTGGTCTTAGCACCGCTAGAAGGGACCCTAGTACCTTTGTGAAAATTCTTGGAGCAGTGGCTAATCCGAACGGAAGTGCCACAAACTGGTAATGCTTGTCCAGGAATGCGAACCTTAGGAACCGATGATGTTCCTTGTGGATAGGAATATGTAGATACGCATCCTTTAAATCCACCGTGGTCATGAATTGACCTTCCTGGATGGAAGGAAGAATTGTTCGAATGGTTTCCATTTTGAACGATGGAACCTTGAGAAACTTGTTTAGGATCTTGAGATCTAAGATTGGTCTGAATGTTCCCTCTTTTTTGGGAACTACGAACAGATTGGAGTAGAACCCCATCCCTTGTTCTCCTAATGGAACAGGATGAATCACTCCCATTTTTAACAGGTCTTCTACACAATGTAAGAATGCCTGTTTTTTTATGTGGTCTGAAGACAATTGAGACCTGTGGAACCTCCCCCTTGGGGGAAGCCCCTTGAATTCCAGAAGATAACCTTGGGAGACTATTTCTAGCGCCCAAGGATCCAGAACATCTCTTGCCCAAGCCTGAGCGAAGAGAGAGAGTCTGCCCCCCACCAGATCCGGTCCCGGATCGGGGGCCAACATCTCATGCTGTCTTGGTAGCAGTGGCAGGTTTCTTGGCCTGCTTTCCTTTGTTCCAGCCTTGCATTGGCCTCCAGGCTGGCTTGGCTTGAGAAGTATTACCCTCTTGCTTAGAGGACGTAGCACTTGGGGCCGGTCCGTTTCTGCGAAAGGGACGAAAATTAGGTTTATTTTTGGCCTTGAAAGACCTATCCTGAGGAAGGGCGTGGCCCTTGCCCCCAGTGATATCAGAAATAATCTCTTTCAAGTCAGGGCCAAACAGCGTTTTCCCCTTGAAAGGAATGTTAAGCAATTTGTTCTTGGAAGACGCATCCGCTGACCAAGATTTTAGCCAAAGCGCACTGCGCGCCACAATAGCAAAACCAGAATTTTTCGCCGCTAACCTAGCCAATTGCAAAGTGGCGTCTAGGGTGAAAGAATTAGCCAATTTGAGAGCATGAATTCTGTCCATAATCTCCTCATAAGAAGAATTTTTATTGAGCGCCTTTTCTAGTTCATCGAACCAGAAACACGCTGCTGTAGTGACAGGAACAATGCATGAAATTGGTTGTAGAAGGTAACCTTGCTGAACAAACATCTTTTTAAGCAAACCCTCTAATTTTTTATCCATAGGATCTTTGAAAGCACAACTATCTTCTATGGGTATAGTGGTGCGTTTGTTTAGAGTAGAAACCGCCCCCTCGACCTTGGGGACTGTCTGCCACAAGTCCTTTCTGGGGTCGACCATAGGAAACAATTTCTTAAATATGGGGGGGAGGGACGAAAGGTATACCGGGCCTTTCCCATTCTTTATTTACAATGTCCACCACCCGCTTGGGTATAGGAAAAGCTTCGGGGGGCCCCGGGACCTCTAGGAACTTGTACATTTTACATAATTTCTCTGGAATGACCAAATTCTCACAATCATCCAGAGTAGATAACACCTCCTTAAGCAGAGCGCGGAGATGTTCCAATTTAAATTTAAATGTAATCACATCAGGTTCAGCTTGTTGAGAAATTTTCCCTGAATCTGAAATTTCTCCCTCAGACAAAACCTCCCTGGCCCCCTCAGACTGGTGTAGGGGCACTTCAGAACCAATATCATCAGCGTCCTCATGCTCTTCAGTATTTTCTAAAACAGAGCAGTCGCGCTTTCGCTGATAAGTGGGCATTTTGGCTAAAATGTTTTTGATAGAATTATCCATTACAGCCGTTAATTGTTGCATAGTAAGGAGTATTGGCGCACTAGATGTACTAGGGGCCTCCTGTGTGGGCAAGACTGGTGTAGACGAAGGAGGGGATGATGCAGTACCATGCTTACTCCCCTCACTTGAGGAATCATCTTGGGCATCATTTTCTCTAAATTTTGTGTCACATAAATCACATCTATTTAAATGAGAAGGAACCTTGGCTTCCCCACATACAGAACACAGTCTATCTGGTAGTTCAGACATGTTAAACAGGCATAAACTTGATAAAGTACAAAAAACGTTTTAAAATAAAACCGTTACTGTCACTTTAAATTTTAAACTGAACACACTTTATTACTGCAAATGTGAAAAAGTATGAAGGAATTGTCCAAAATTTCACCACAGTGTCTTAAAGCCTTAAAAGTATTGCACACCAAATTTGGAAGCTTTAACCCTTAAAATAACGGAACCGGAGCCGTTTTTATATTTAACCCCTTTACAGTCCCTGGTATCTGCTTTGCTGAGACCCAACCAAGCCCAAAGGGGAATACGATACCAAATGACGCCTTCAGAAAGTCTTTTCTATGTATCAGAGCTCCTCACACATGCATCTGCATATCATGCTTCCCAAAAACAAGTGCGCAATAGAGGCGCGAAAATGAGACTCTGCCTATGATTAGGGAAAGCCCCTAGAGAATAAGGTGTCCAATACAGTGCCTGCCGGTTATTTTACATAGTTCCCAAGATTAAAATAATTCCTCAAGGCTATGGAGTATAAAATATGCTTATATATAAATCGTTTTAGCCCAGAAATGTCTACAGTCTTAAAAGCCCTTGTGAAGCCCTTTTTTTCTTTATGTAATAAAAATGGCTTACCGGATCCCATAGGGAAAATGACAGCTTCCAGCATTACATCGTCTTGTTAGAAATGTGTCATACCTCAAGCAGCAAAAGTCTGCTCACTGTTTCCCCCAACTGAAGTTAATTCCTCTCAACAGTCCTGTGTGGAAACAGCCATCGATTTTAGTAACGGTTGCTAAAATCATTTTCCTCTTACAAACAGAAATCTTCATCTCTTTTCTGTTTCAGAGTAAATAGTACATACCAGCACTATTTTAAAATAACAAACTCTTGAATGAATAATAAAAACTACAGTTAAACACCAAAAAACTCTAAG
This sequence comes from Bombina bombina, assembly GCF_027579735.1. Taxonomy (NCBI): domain Eukaryota; kingdom Metazoa; phylum Chordata; class Amphibia; order Anura; family Bombinatoridae; genus Bombina; species Bombina bombina. The sequence goes on from NC_069501.1 coordinate 216,248,198, forward strand.
CCATCTGCGTGGAGATGTTGCCTGTACAACGGCAAAGAGAATGACTGGGGAAGGCGGAGCCTAGGAGGGATCATGTGACCAGCTTTGCTGGGCTCTTTGCCATTTCCTGTTGGGGAAGAGAATATCCCACAAGTAAGGATGACGCCGTGGACCGGACACACCTATGTTGGAGAAATCTGTGTTTACTAAGATATCCTTAAATAGACAACATGTTTATATTTAAGCTAACCATCCTTAGATAGAAATAAAACCTGAATAGAGAACGTTACTATAGGTACACATTATAATTGTTGAATTCATTTAGGCCATTGGGGTATACAGTATTAAGCAGATGTATCCAGCGACATTCTGCCTTCAGTAGTGAATCTTCAAGATTGCCCCCTCTGATGCCTAAAGAAATTTTCTGAAGAACAGAAAATTTAAAGTGATTCTGTTGACTTTTGTGTTTTAATAAGAAATGTTTTGCAACACTAGTGGTCTTTTTTCCATTTTGTTGGTCTTTTTCTGCATTTTTAATGTTATTTTTGTGTTCTAGTATTCTGACTCTTGCTTCTCTCTGTTCTAGGTAGAGCCAGAGGGACCTTGCTAACGAGAGAAGGAATCAGATTTTTGTTCCATGTTTTGATTAAATGGACGAAGAACAATTAGAAGCCTTAGCCTTACCCCTAAACATCTTGTCCCGAGGAAGAAAAACCCCTTTAATACCGGTAACAGTAGAAATAATAATCTAAATCAAAGCTGACCACCTTCTTTCCTTGAAAAGAAAAAGATAAAAGTCTAGATATAGACATCATATTAGCAGACCATGACTTTAACCATAAAGCTCTTTTGGAAAGAACTGCCAAAAGACATACACTTGCCATTAACCTTAATGATGTCAAATACAGCATCACAAATCAACGAATTAGGAAAATGTAATCAATACTATAAAGGTTAAAAAAAATCTTCACTAAAAGAATCATTAGAAAACTGCAAAAGCAATAGAAACAGCTGGCCTAAATAAGTAACCTGCTTGCAAAAAAAAAAAGACCTTCTATGAAAGGGATTATAACTTTCTATATAAAAGGGCCCTTAAAAGAAGTATTATCTTCCAAAGGAATTGAAGTACATTTAGCCAGAGTAGAAATGGTCCCAACTTCCTTAGGGGCAGTTTCCAAAGATCAATAGTAGAATCAGGTAGAGGATACAATTGTTTAACCTTGCAGAAGGATTAAAATGATTACCTGGCTTAGACCATTCGCTAGAAACTATCTCAGAGACAGCATCAGGGACAGGAGAAACCTCAGGGGTTTTAACCAAAGGCTTAAAGATATCATCTAAACAACTAGTTGATTTATCATCAGTTACCTTAGGATATTTAACCTCTAAAGTAAGCAAAACCTCCTTTAAAAGTGAATAAATATGTTCAACTTTAAACAAAAGAGAGGAAGATTCTGGTTCATGATCAGAGGAAGACCCCTGATCATCAGAAAAAAAAACTCTCCTTCTAAAGACTCATCAGAAATATTAACAGTAGCATCAGCTTCAATAGGTTTAAAACTAGTAGAAGGCAAATTAAGAACTGACATTTTACGCTTACTTGATGGTGGCATAACTACCAACATTTCAGAAATCGTTGAACGGATAAAGTCCTTTACACCAGGTGTAAAGTCAGATGAACTTTCCTATAAAAAAAACAAACCGGAGCATTAATACCCTTAGAAGCAGGAGCAGCATTAGATTGGTCTTAATGCATAAAAGAATTTTAAGGTGTGCGTTACATAAATGTTTACAATAAACAGTGATAGGAAAGTGTTCAGTGGTCCCAGCTTCTACAGGAAAAAAATAGAAAATGTTAATAACTGAACAGTTAAATCCCCACAAAAAGAGCTCTTAAGGGAAAACTTACGTCCTCCAAAAAGTAGCTCTTCAAAATCTTACCAGGCCAATTGCAATAATACAAAATGAAAAAAGAAGAGGGAAACAAACTCCACATCCGACAGCTGTATAGGGAGTAAGTGTGAAACTCGACAGCAAATAAAGAAAAAAAAGCACCAAAGCCAGATGTGCGCAACCCAAAGGACATACGTGGGCACACCCAAAAGCTGATGCACTAAAAAACAAAATTATTATTTATTATTATTATCGGTTATTTGTAGCAGCGCTATAAACAAAGGGGGAGTACAAAAAAACAATTATAGGGGTCAAATGGGTAGAGGGCCCTGCCAAGAGTTGCACTGTTGTAGTCAGCTCTTAAGAAGGTGATCTACAAACAGCTGGACTCTTAGGCTTACATACTAATGGGGTTCAGGGGATAGCAATGGAGGAGTGGAACTGGTATAAAGTAAGGTTAGCATAGGTTGTATGCATCCCTGAACAGTAGAGTCTTTAGGGGGCGCATGAAGCTGTCAAAACTAGGACAGAGTCTTGTGGGGCGAGGCAGAAAGTTCCACAAAATGGGAGCCTGTCTGGAGAAGTCCTGTAAACGGGAGTGCAATGAAGTAACCAGAGAGGAGGAGAGAAGGAGGTCATGAGCAGAGAGAAGGAGGTCATGAGCAGAGCGAAGGGGACAGGAGGGAGAGTATCTGGAGATAAGGTCTGAGATATAGGGGGGAGCAGTGCAGTTGAGGGCTTTGTATGTTAGAGTGAGAATTTTGTGTTTGATCCTAGAGGCAAGAGGAAGCCAGTGAAGGGATTAGCAGATGAAGAGCAACGTGTAAGGAAGATGAGTCTGGCAGGGGCATTCATTATGGATTGTAAAGGAGCTAGGCAGCAGGTGGGGAGACCAGAGAGGACAGAGTTGCAGTAATTGAGGCGGGAAAGAATAAGAGTGGATTAAAATCTTAGTCGTGTCTTGTGTAAGGAAGTGTTCAAATTTAGAGAGATATTTTTAAGGTGGAAGCGGCAGGCTTTAGCCAAGGACTGAATGTGAGGAGTGAACGAAGGATCGGAGTCAAATGTGACCCGGAGACATCGGGCATGCAGGGTAGGGGTAATGATGGAGTTGTCGACAGAGAGATTGGGGTGGAGATTTTTGAAGAAGGGGGAAAGTGAGCTCAGTTTTGGAGAGATTTAGCTTGAGGTAATGAGGACATCCAGGAAGAGATGTGAGAAAGACAGTTAGTGACACGGGTTAGCAAGGAAGGAGATAGGACTGGTGCAGAGAAGTAGATTTGGGTGTCGTTGGCATACAAATGATATTGGAAACCGTGGGACTTTATTAGGGAACCTAGTGATGACATGTAGATTGAGAAGATAAGGGGACAGAGTCTTGCGGTACTACGACAGAAAGTGGTGATGGGGCAGAGGAGGCCCCAGAGAAGGCTACACTAAAGGTACGGTTTGAGAGGTAGGAAGAGAGCCACGAAAGGGCTGTGTCACAGATGCCGAAGGATTGGAGGGTTTGGAGCAAAAAAGAGGGTGGTCAACAGTGTCAAAGGCAGCGGACAGATCAAGGAGGATAAGCAGAGAGAAGTGGCCTTTTGATTTTGCTGTAAGTAGGTCGTTGGTAACCTTAACAATAGCCGTTTCTGTGGAGTGATGGGGACGAAATCCAGATTGCAGAGGGTCAAGAAGGGAGTTTAACGTAAGGAAATTGGATAGGCGTGCATATACTAGTTTTTCAAGAAGCTTTGAGGCAAGAGGGAGGAGAGAAATAGGGCGGTAGTTGGATGGGGAGGTAGGATCAAGGGAATTTTTTTTGAGGATAGGTGTGACCTGTGAATGTTTCAGCGATGAGGGAAATATACCGGTGTTGAGGGAGAGGTTGAAAATGTGTGTTAGTATAGGGGTAAGGGAAGCAGAGAGGGAGGGGAGTAGCTGTGAGGGGATAGGGTCAAGGGGACAGGTAGTGAGGTGAGAGCGCAGTATAAGTGCCGAAACTTCTTCCTCAGTAACAGGGGAGAATGAGCTAAGTTTAAGGTTATGTGGGTTGTGGTTGAGTGAGAGCATTTGAGGGGGGGGAGAGAATGGAATTATGTTGAGAGCTGATTTCATTTCTGATGGAGTCAATTTTGTTATTGAAGTGGCTGGCAAAGTCTTGAGCTGACAGAGAAGTTGTATTAGGAGGTGGGGGAGGGCGGAGGAGAGTATTGAAAGTGGAGAACAGACGTTTTGAGTTTGAAGAAAGATTAGAGATAAGAGTAGAGAAGTAGTGTTTCTTATGGAGATTAAGGGCACAATAGTAGCAGTTCAAGATGAATTTGTAATGAAGAAAATCAGCTGAACTCCTAGATTTTCTCCAGTGCCGTTCAGCAGTACGGAACATCTGCGTAGGTACCGTGTCAGAGGAGTATGCCAGGGCTGAGGATGAGTGAATGATTTCCAAGCAATGGTAAGAGGGGCGAGATTGTCAAGGACGGATATAAAGGGTGGAATTATAGTGGCAGATAGATTGTTCAGGGCAGGAAAAGGAGGAGAAGGAGGAGAGGAGAGATTTGAGGGAATTAGCAAGCTGTTGCTGATATAAAGACATAATGCTTCTGTGAAGTTTGGTGTGAGGAGTAGAAGGAGGGAGAGTTGTAGGAAGGGATGATATGTTGCAAGTAGGATGATGGTGGTCAAAAAGAGGAAAGGGGGAGTTTGTGAAGTTTGAGAGAGTCCATCAATAGCTAAAGATCAGGTCAAGAGAGAGTGACCGTCTATGTGAGTGGGAGAATCAGTCCATTGTGACAGACCGAAAGAGGAAGTGAGTTGCAGAAGTTGTTTTGCAGATGAGGCAGTGGGATTGTCAAGATGGATGTTGAAGCTGCCAAGAATGAGGGCAGGGGTGTCTGAGGAAAGGAAATAAGGTACCCAGGCAGCCAAGTGATCTAGAAATTGAGTTGAGGAGCCAAGGGGTCAGTAAATGACTGCAACATGTACAGAGAGAGGGGAGAATAAGCAAATCATGTGGGTTTCGAATGAGGGAAATGTGAGGGAAGAGATGGGATGTATTTGTTGAAAGGTGCAGCGAGAGGAAAGTAAAATACCTACACCACCTCCTTGTCTATTACCAGACCTAGGAATGTGGCTGAAGTGGAGACCCCCATGTGACAGAGCAGCAGTGGATGCTGTGTCTAGGGGAGAGAGCCAGGTTTTTGTTAGGGCCAGAAGGTTGAGGGAGCGGGAGATGAAGAGGTCATGTATAGATGTTAGCTTGTTGCAAACGGAACAAGAGTTCCAGAGTGTGCAAGTGAAAGGGGTAGTGGCTATTGATGCAAGAGGAATGTGAGTAAGGTTTGCAGAGTTTTGTTTTCTGAGTCTATGGGACGGTACACATGGATGTGCACGGCTTGGCAGTGGTTGGGGACCAGGATTAGGGGAGATGTCACCAGCAGTAAGTAAAAGCAAGAGGGAGAGTGACATGAGATGAGATTCAGATTTGCAGTAGTGAGACTGCTTTTGAGACAAGCTGAAGGGGTAGAGAGAGAGTGTTTAGGAATAGGTAAAGTTCATGAGTACAAAAGTAAGGCGAGTTTAAGAGAGATGGACTAATGAACAGTGCAGGTGGAGAGGGAGAAGGAGTAATTGAATAATGTAGTTTGTTATAGAGACAAGAGGTAGCAAAAAGGAATATGAATATATTGAGCAGTTTTACAAAATTGGGAACCAGTTAAACACATAAGACACAGAATTACAGTAGCAATTGCATAAGAAAACAAAAAGGTATATGAAACATATTACAGAAGTACTTGCCTTATGTCTTGCCCCTTGCCTAATCCTTATATAATTCTAATGTTAATTCCTCACTTATAAAATGTTCACTTTGAAAATGTGAACATATGTTGTTATAGCAATGCCCAGTACAATGCACAGCCCAGACTAGTGTGAAATATACGCAGGCAGGGCAGTCAGCTGAGTCCACTAAATTTAGTTGATTGCTAATCAAAGACAATTGGAAAGTTAGATTCTGGTCTTAATGCATGTGGAAAAAACATGACATGCACAAATTATAGGGCTTATATACTTTAACCCAGCGAGCAAACCCAAAGGCCGATGCGTGGGAAAAACGACATGCAAAAAAAAAAAAATCTGTCCTTGGGCGAGATATATATATATATATATATATATATATATATATATATATATATATATATATATATATATATATATATATATATATATATATATATATATATATATATATATATATATATATATATATATATATATATATATAGATATAGATAATCTATATATATATATATAGATAGATAGATATCTATATATATATATATATATATAGATAGATAGATATCTATCTCTATCTATCTATAGATATATATATATATATATATATATATATATATATAGATATATGTAGATATATATAGATAGATATATATATATATATATAGATATATATAGATATAGATATATATATATATATATAGATATATATAGATATATATATATATATATATATAGATATATATATATATATAGATATATATATATATATATATAGATATATATATATATATATATATATATATATATATAACAGAATTTATGTTTACCTGATAAATTACTTTCTCCAACGGTGTGTCCGGTCCACGGCGTCATCCTTACTTGTGGGATATTCTCCTCCCCAACAGGAAATGGCAAAGAGCCCAGCAAAGCTGGTCACATGATCCCTCCTAGGCTCCGCCTACCCCAGTCATTCGACCGACGTTAAGGAGGAATATTTGCATAGGAGAAATCATATGGTACCGTGGTGACTGTAGTTAAAGAAAATAAAATATCAGACCTGATTAAAAAAACCAGGGCGGGCCGTGGACCGGACACACCGTTGGAGAAAGTAATTTATCAGGTAAACATAAATTCTGTTTTCTCCAACATAGGTGTGTCCGGTCCACGGCGTCATCCTTACTTGTGGGAACCAATACCAAAGCTTTAGGACACGGATGAAGGGAGGGAGCAAATCAGGTCACCTAAATGGAAGGCACCACGGCTTGCAAAACCTTTCTCCCAAAAATAGCCTCAGAAGAAGCAAAAGTATCAAACTTGTAAAATTTGGTAAAAGTGTGCAGTGAAGACCAAGTCGCTGCCCTACATATCTGATCAACAGAAGCCTCGTTCTTGAAGGCCCATGTGGAAGCCACAGCCCTAGTGGAATGAGCTGTGATTCTTTCGGGAGGCTGCCGTCCGGCAGTCTCGTAAGCCAATCTGATGATGCTTTTAATCCAAAAAGAGAGAGAGGTAGAAGTTGCTTTTTGACCTCTCCTTTTACCGGAATAAACAACAAACAAGGAAGATGTTTGTCTAAAATCCTTTGTAGCATCTAAATAGAATTTTAGAGCGCGAACAACATCCAAATTGTGCAACAAACGTTCCTTCTTTGAAACTGGTTTCGGACACAGAGAAGGTACGATAATCTCCTGGTTAATGTTTTTGTTAGAAACAACTTTCGGAAGAAAACCAGGTTTAGTACGCAAAACCACCTTATCTGCATGGAACACCAGATAAGGAGGAGAACACTGCAGAGCAGATAATTCTGAAACTCTTCTAGCAGAAGAAATTGCAACCAAAAACAAAACTTTCCAAGATAATAATTTAATATCAACGGAATGCAAGGGTTCAAACGGAACCCCCTGAAGAACTGAAAGAACTAAATTGAGACTCCAGGGAGGAGTCAAAGGTTTGTAAACAGGCTTGATTCTAACCAGAGCCTGAACAAAGGCTTGAACATCTGGCACAGCTGCCAGCTTTTTGTGAAGTAACACCGACAAGGCGGAAATCTGTCCCTTCAGGGAACTTGCAGATAATCCTTTTTCCAATCCTTCTTGAAGGAAGGATAGAATCCTAGGAATCTTAACCTTGTCCCAAGGGAATCCTTTAGATTCACACCAACAGATATATTTTTTCCAAATCTTGTGGTAAATCTTTCGAGTTACAGGCTTTCTGGCCTGAACAAGAGTATCGATAACAGAATCTGAGAATCCTCGCTTCGATAAAATCAAGCGTTCAATCTCCAAGCAGTCAGCTGGAGTGAAACCAGATTCGGATGTTCGAACGGACCCTGAACAAGAAGGTCTCGTCTCAAAGGTAGCTTCCAAGGTGGAGCCGATGACATATTCACCAGATCTGCATACCAAGTCCTGCGTGGCCACGCAGGAGCTATCAAGATCACCGACGCCCTCTCCTGATTGATCCTGGCTACCAGCCTGGGGATGAGAGGAAACGGCGGGAACACATAAGCTAGTTTGAAGGTCCAAGGTGCTACTAGTGCATCCACTAGAGCCGCCTTGGGATCCCTGGATCTGGACCCGTAGCAAGGAACTTTGAAGTTCTGACGAGAGGCCATTAGATCCATGTCTGGAATGCCCCACAGCTGAGTGACTTGGGCAAAGATTTCCGGATGGAGTTCCCACTCCCCCGGATGCCATGTCTGACGACTCAGAAAATCCGCTTCCCAATTTTCCACTCCTGGGATGTGGATAGCAGACAGGTGGCAGGAGTGAGACTCCGCCCATAGAATGATTTTGGTCACTTCTTCCATCGCTAGGGAACTCCTTGTTCCCCCCTGATGGTTGATGTACGCAACAGTCGTCATGTTGTCTGATTGAAACCGTATGAACTTGGTCCTCGCTAGCTGAGGCCAAGCCTTGAGAGCATTGAATATCGCTCTCAGTTCCAGAATATTTATCGGTAGAAGAGATTCTTCCCGAGACCAAAGACCCTGAGCTTTCAGGGATCCCCAGACCGCGCCCCAGCCCATCAGACTGGCGTCGGTCGTGACAATGACCCACTCTGGTCTGCGGAATGTCATCCCTTGTGACAGGTTGTTCAGGGACAGCCACCAACGGAGTGAGTCTCTGGTCCTCTGATTTACTTGTATCTTTGGAGACAAGTCTGTATAGTCCCCATTCCACTGACTGAGCATGCACAGTTGTAATGGTCTTAGATGAATGCGCGCAAAAGGAACTATGTCCATTGCCGCTACCATCAACCCGATCACTTCCATGCACTGAGCTATGGAAGGAAGAGGAACGGAATGAAGTATCCGACAAGAGTCTAGAAGTTTTGTTTTTCTGGCCTCTGTTAGAAAAATCCTCATTTCTAAGGAGTCTATAATTGTTCCCAAGAAGGGAACCCTTGTTGACGGGGATAGAGAACTCTTTTCCACGTTCACTTTCCAGCCGTGAGATCTGAGAAAGGCCAGGACGATGTCCGTGTGAGCCTTTGCTTGAGGAAGGGACGACGCTTGAATCAGAATGTCGTCCAGGTAAGGTACTACTGCAATGCCCCTTGGTCTTAGCACCGCTAGAAGGGACCCTAGTACCTTTGTGAAAATCCTTGGAGCAGTGGCTAATCCGAAAGGAAGCGCCACGAACTGGTAATGTTTGTCCAGGAATGCAAACCTTAGGAACCGATGATGTTCCTTGTGGATAGGAATATGTAGATACGCATCCTTTAAATCCACCGTGGTCATGAATTGACCTTCCTGGATGGAAGGAAGAATAGTTCGAATGGTTTCCATCTTGAACGATGGAACCTTGAGAAACTTGTTTAAGATCTTGAGATCTAAGATTGGTCTGAACGTTCCCTCTTTTTTGGGAACTATGAACAGATTGGAGTAGAACCCCATCCCTTGTTCTCTTAATGGAACAGGATGAATCACTCCCATTTTTAACAGCTAAAAAACTCTAAGCCATCTCCGTGGAGATGTTGCCTGTACAACGGCAAAGAGAATGACTGGGGTAGGCGGAGCCTAGGAGGGATCATGTGACCAGCTTTGCTGGGCTCTTTGCCATTTCCTGTTGGGGAGGAGAATATCCCACAAGTAAGGATGACGCCGTGGACCGGACACACCTATGTTGGAGAAATATATATAGATATATAGATATATATAGATATATATATATATATAGATATATATATAGATATATATAGATATATATAGATATATATAGATATATATAGATATATATAGATATATATAGATATATATATATATATATATATATAGATATAGATATATACAGGTATACCCCGCTCATACAGCGGGTTAGGGACTGGAGCCCCGCTGTAAAGTGAAAACCGCCTTAAAGTGAAACAAGGCAGTTTTAGCGTTCTTTTCAGTGTTTAAAATCTTAAAAACATGTTTGAACCAACATATATTAGGGGTGCAATAGTGCTACGTTTAGTTTAACACTAGCACAGCAAGTATTCAATTAGTATTCAATAAATACTGTACCTGTAAAATAGTGACAATTACTGTAGTAAAATTTACCTAACTATAGCACTGAGACACAGATTGCACTGCAATGCAGTTAACATTGAACCAAGCATAACAAAATGGTGCCAGACACTTTTCTTGCAATATCACAATGATTACAGCACTGTTTCAAAATCCTTGGAGGTTGAACTTCAGCTCCACAAAGCGCTGTATTAGCGAAGCGCTGTAAAGTGAAGCGCTGTAAAGTGAGGTATACCTGTATATAGATATAGATATATATATATATATAGATATAGATATATAGATATATATATACATATACACACATCATTAAAAAAAAATACTATTTACCAACAGACACTCATCTACTGTAAAAACCAGTAGAAAGCCAAACCAGTGCTAAAAATTATCAGCAGAGGATATGAATATACTGAAGACCCAGCAGGAGGAGGCAAGAGACAAGTCCCTGCAACACCCGTGGAAGGCTTGTGACTAATTTCCCATGAGGTCACAAATGAGATACTACCCATACTACATATACATCACTCTGAAAAACACTGCACTCTGAGGGGAAATGGGCATCAACGCAATCTTAGAACCCCTCTCACTGAAGAATCACAAGCACATCTTCATTCTTCACCTTCCTCTAACAGAGGCACAGACAAAACTAGTTTACCAGCAAGTTTTATAAAGCTCTTGGGGTTTGGGAATCTGTCTCAACTAGTGGTAGGGAAGAGTGGACTCTTACCACTTGTATGAAAAAGAAATTTTTTGTGTTTCATACCCCATTTTGGGAATTACATGCCAAAAAAATAGTCATATTTGTCTTTATAGTATGAGTTGATTAGCTTTCCTGATACATTAGTGATGAGTAGGAAACATCTATTTTAATAATTTCATAGCAATGCAACCATTTTTTTTTATCATCATCATGCAGGTTTCTGTCTTTATTGGAGGAACAATATATATGGTTTACATTAGTTTTTCCCTGTATTAATGTGCTTTTCAGTGTTCTTTTTTCCCTTGAATGAGTGAAGTTCAATGTCTTCAAATTTGACAATTACAGGGATTATTTGTATAAAGCTTGTGGTGTCCCCAGTATCTTAGTCTTCTATCTTTTTAAAGGGTTAATGTATTGGCATGAAAAGACTTTCACTACAAGCCATGCATTATCTGCTGTTCAGCGGTAAGGTATCAGAAGGTTTTGTTAAATTACAAAGCGGAGTGCCCCACATTTAACTAATGATATCATGAATGCTGACATTTCATTTCATCTTTAAAAGTGCTTTAAATGAAAATAATTGATCCATACATCAAAAAGACATGATACAGATTTTTGGCTAACAATGTGCCATTGTGTCTTTGCCAGTGCTGCCCCTTGCAATAGCAGTGCACACCAGCCATTATCCTATATTAGGATGCATAAATATGAATGAAAAACTACAAAAAAAAAGTGAAAATGTATAGAACAGGCTCGTCCAAACTAAAACCAGAAACCAAAATTCAGTCCATCAAAACATTTTTTTCCATGAACACATTCCTATAACTGAATATTGTATACAAAAGAAACAGGGATATATTTAGAATTAATTTCATATTTTATAAGAAAATTATGTACAAGTAATTTTGGGGGGTAAACCTTTTTGTGTGTCTGATTATAAACACACATAAGCAAAAACAATGGCATATATTGCTCTAGACAGAGTACAGCCATTTTAAGGTTTTTCAATAGTACAGAGAAGTTTTTTGTTTTTCTTAGTCATATTCCTATAATTCGATCTTTTGCTTTCCATGAGGAAATTATTTCAGTATGGCTTCTCAAAAGACATGGCTAAACAGAACTACTTTTTTTTTTTTGATAAATAACATTCTCTAATTCATTTAAGCTCATAATTTCATCACTAGCGACACATAGTTAAAGTACTGTTTTAAGAGTGAAAATTGTTGCTGATCCAGTCAGTATCACTAGTAGCACAGCTGGGATAGAGCATATCATTTTATCACTATAAAGGCCCGTTAATATGCTTTTTTTTAAATTCATAATTTTTCAGGAAACTATTTAAATGTACCTGTGCACAAAATAACCAGACTACAGACATATTCTACCATTTGATCTGTGTAATATTTTAATTGCATCATTTAAATGTATGTTTATACAGGAAATTATTCATGCAGATAACTAACATTTTCTTAAGCTATGGTTTATGGTGGTATTTTTGTTTTTTATCGCTATACTGGTCCTTTAACCAAATACAATTTGAGATGACAATGTTGAATTAAATGTAATCTTAATGCAACATTTCTATGTTTTTCTAAAATGATCTTACCCCAGAAGTCATACATTAAGGATATAGCTCTATTCGTAATTACAAATTACCTGCAAAATATCTCTGTGCCTCTGTAACGTGTGCATCAATGCAGCATTTACGGAAGTTACACCAGCTGTACTGCTGTATTCTGCCATTTTATCATTTACCAATGTAAGCTGAAAGAAAAAAAAACCAATTTATTCTTACCTGAAAAAAATCAAATTTATTTCATGGTGGTGAGAGTCCATGACCCATTACTCCTGGGATTGAACTCCTGGCTTCTAGGAGGAGGCAAAGATTCCCAAAACACCAAGAGCGCTTTATCCCTTTCACCCAAGGTGCAAAGTATATTGGGTGGGGCTTATGGAGAATGAGGATGGTTAGAGTCCACAAGCCATTACTCCTGGGAACGGATACCCAAATAATTTTGGGCAGGACAAAAAATTTTTAAAAAAAGGCAGGAACCTATTTTCTAGACAAAAATATGAAAGTGGTAGAAATTAGTAAAGGTATGTAAGGATGACCATGTTGCTGCCTTGCAAATTCGTTCAATAGAAGCCTCATTTTTAAAAACAAATTAGAGGATTGTCTAAAATACTTTTTTAGACTGTTAGTAGAATTTTTAAAGCTCACGCTATTCTAATTATGTAGACGTTTTTGAGGTTTATGACACAGAGGGAACTCCAATTTCCTATTGATGTTATCTGAAGTAACTACTTTTGGTAAAAAAACGTCAAACTTAGTTCTTTAAGGGACATTCCAGCGCAAAAATGCCAGCCTTTCACTTTTGAAGAGGATTTTTTGCAATATACATGTATTAGCAAAAATGCTTCTAGTAAAAGTTATAGTTGTTTCATGAGTGTATTTAAGTATGCTCCGTGCACCAGCATTTTAAACACAGCACTTGCTCAGAAAGCTTCAAGTACTTATATTATCTGGTAATGACTCAATGTTTTTATTGCCGATATGATACAAGCCCCCACTGGCCCTCTGAGCAGCTGCAGTATTTAAAATGCTGGTGCAATGACAATATCTAGCAATGCTTCACATGCACGTACAGAGAAAAATGTTAACACTAAAACAGTGATAACTTTTGATAGAAGCATTTTGGCCAGCATATCTATACTGTAAATAAGTTTCCATACAACAATGTAATTCATCGTGCATTTCAATTTTGACCAGAATGCCCCTTTAAAACCACTTTATCCTGATGAAAAACAAGATAAGGAGGCTCACAAAAAAGAGCAGACAATGCATAAACTCTTCTGGCAGAAGATTTTACTAAAAGGAACAAGAACTTCGAAGACAGAAGGTGAAAGTCCAAACTATGCCTAGGCTCAAAAGAGAGAGACCTGCAAAACTCTAAGAAACAAATTAAGGTTCCAAGGTGGATAAATTGGTTTAGTCAATGGTCTTATCTTTACAAAAGCTTGAACAAAGATCTGAATGTCATGAAGGATGTTTAGCAATTTTCTTGTGGTATAATACTCAGAGTATAAATCTGGCCCTTTAAAGAGCAAGCAGAAAAAACCTTATCTAAACCCTCTTGTAAAAAATTAAGAATTTCAGGAATTCTAAAGGAATGCCAGCTACAATCTTGTTTTTCACACAGGAAAGAAAAACTTTCCAAATCTTGTGATAGAGTTTTATAGTAATGGGTTTCTGGCTTAATTTAAAATTTTTCAACTACAGCATCAGAAAAACCTGTTTTAAAATTAGGCGCTCAATCTCCAAGCTTTCAAGTTGAGAGACACATTCTTTTTGCTCTTACTTGAAGGAGGCATAGCCTCCAACATTTCAGAAATTGTAGAGTGCACAAAATCCTTAAAGGGACACTGAACCCAATTTTTTTTCTTTCGCGATTCAGATAGAGCATGCAATTTTAAGCAACTTTCTAATTTACTACTATAATCAATTTTTCTTCGTTTTCTTGCTATCTTTATTTGCAAAAGAAGACATCTAAGGTTTTTTTTGGTTCAGAACCATGGACAGCACTTTTTTATTGGTGGATGAATGTATCCACCAATCAGCAAGAACAATCCAGGGTGTTCACAAAAAATGGGCCGGCATCTAAACTTACATTCTTGCATTTCAAATAAAGATACCAATGAGAATGAAGACATTTTGATAATAGGAGTAAATTAGAAAGTTTCTTAAAATTGCATGCTCTATCTGAATCACGAAAGAAAACATTTGGGTTCAGTGTACCTTTAAATACTGGAGCAAACTTGCATTTCAGCCAATTAGTGCTGACTCGTGCATAACTCCTCAGGAGTAAGCACAATGTTATCTGTATGGCACCCATTAAGTAGCACTGTCTAGCTGTGAAAAGCTAATACAATTCACAGATAAAAGGTGGCCTTCAAGGGCTTAGTAATCAGCATTTGAGCCTACCTAAGTTTAGCATTCAACAAAGAATACCAAGAGAACAAAGCAAATTTGATAAAAGTAAATTGGAAAATTGATTAAAATTAAATGACCTATCTGAATCATGAAACTGTATCTCTCTCTATACATACTGTATATAAAATGTCAGACAGTGTGCACTTCAGAACTTGAATCCAACTGCCTAGGGTGCAGCAAAAAATGAATATATAGCATGAGAGAAGCGCACTCCACAGGTCTTGCACATATTAAAGTGACCTTTCTTGCAAGACCTGTGGAGTGCGCTTCTCTCATGCTATAAATAGTAAAAAGTTGCCTTCCATGTTTTGTATATGTCTAGGGTGATTACATATGCCTGTGCACCCTTCCCTTGTTCGCAGTTTGTTTGGATTTGAAAGCTTGCATTGTGTGGCTGTTTTAGGGTCCCAGGTATTGGAAAGGACCTTGACGAGGTACCTGGGCTTGTCCCATTTGGCCAGATGCGGTAACTAACCTTTCCATTTTTGCTTTTAAATCTTAGCTGAGAGCTTGTGAGTGAGTGCTGGGTTTTCTCTGTGTGTTGCATTAATTTGTTTTGTAATTTTCCCTATGGTTCTTGCACCCAGACCTGATTGGGGTTAACTGCCTGTGACTCTGGGGACAGCACAGCTTCCTTTGAGTGCCAGTGGCACCCAGGGCTGAGCATGTTGCAGGGTCATGGGATGTGTACCCGGTCCGGTATGAGAGTGCAGTTCCCTTCCATGTTTTGTATATGTCTAGGGTGATTACATATGCCTGTGCACCCTTCCCTTGTTCCCAGTTTGTTTGGATTTGAAAGCTTGCATTGTGTGGCTGTTTTAGGGTCCCAGGTATTGGAAAGGACCTTGACGAGGTACCTGGGCTTGTCCCATTTGGCCAGATGCGGTAACTAACCTTTCCATTTTTGCTTTTAAATCTTAGCTGAGAGCTTGTAAGTGAGTGCTAGGTTTTCTCTGTGTGATATATATATATATATATATATATATCCATCTATCTGAGTATGACAATCTTACCACCTCCACACTGATATGTGATACAGGTAGCTATGGCCACTGCTGCACACAAGTACCTCAGAAGTGCAGAAGAAAGTGCCAAAACTGTCATCTGCCCATAATAAAAAATATTAAGAAGAGCAGCGCGCCAACACAAATCAAGAGCGCTACTCCGAAGCGGAAAGGAAAAGGCGGTGCACGCTAAGATGGAATACGCTAAAACACAACAGACAATCCCGCACAAAAAAAGCACTAACAGCCGTGGTGTACAGGAAACAAATTAAAAGTGTCACATGCTAAGTAACGCTAAAGAAAGTGTATAAAACATATAAAAATAATAAAAAGTTAAATCTTTGTAACAAACATTTTAGTAAAAACTTGTCACATAGAGAATCTTGTCCTCCCAACAGTTTAGAGTTAGACTAATAATGTAAGAAGCCTAGTGAAAGTGTGCAAAGTCTGTAACAATGTGTATAATGAATAGTCCCCTGGCTATGTTGCACTATAATAAATATGTAATTGCTAATAGCCTGTGGGATATGAGAGTACAAAAATTATTATTTTACTTACCTGATATCCACTCACTCTGTGCTTACAAGATTTAGGTATGACTGCTTCCAGTAGAAAGCTAATCCTAGTGCTGTTTACGTCAAAGCAGAGTATCTAATTGTGGAGTATATCGACGAACCAACAGGAGGAGGCTAAGGGACAGGTTCCCTTGACACCTGTGGCAGGTTGGTGAAAAACTCCTCACTGGGAGTTGTGTCCCTACCCAATACTCCATTCATTTTTCTGTCTCTTAGTAGCAGCTTTTTGAGGGGGGAAATGGGCCTCAAAACGGTCTACGGACCCCTCTCAATGAAGAATCTGGAGCACCTAAATTCTTCACTTTCCTCCTGTGGAGGCAAAGATAAGACTGCCATACCAGACAGGTGAGAGGGATTAAGTGCTCTTGGAGTTTTGGGAATCTTTGCCTCTGCCTAGTGGCCAGGAGTTGAATCCCAGGAGTAATGGATTGTGGACTCTAACAACCTTATAAAAGAAAAAAACTTTATTTTTAAATAAAACATAACATTAGATTAGAAGCTAATACTTAATGATCTAAGCAATTAGATATAGAACGACTACAATCTATTATATTATTCATTTAAATTAGCTGATCTTAAAACAAAATAAAATGGCAGTTTAAGCCTGCATATATTACTCTTTAATATATATTATTAACAGAATGAAGTAGCAAAGTTTTTGCGTTAGTTATCTCCAACTGTCTGCTAAATTGTATAATCTTTATATCACATGCGTCTGCAGAAAATCAAAGATTTATGCATATCTTATTTTATGCACCAAGTGCGGCATATCATATCATATGCATGGGTTCTTCCCAGGACATATTTAATGGGCACATCACCCAGTTGATTTTAATGACCATCTGGCTAACATTTAAGTCAATACTAAAGGGACTGTAAACGTTCATCTTAATTCACTAATAATATGCACTTGAAGTTATTAAATTAATATTTACCTTAGATTGCAGAGCATAAGCGCTACTTGTAAAATGAAGCTAAAAACTTTACATAATTTGAAATTCACTATCCGCCCATGCAGCCCGAGATTTTTTTTCATGGTCAGTGATGCAGGGAGGTTATGTCAATCATTTATTTATTTTTTACGCCCATTTTCCAAACCAAAGTGTGCATTTCCACATCCTCTGCGCATGCGCAATACTTACCACTCAAACTCAAAACAGAATCTCAATGCACAACGAAGCATTGAGATTCTGTGTATATGGCTGTTGGATAGTTTGAGTGTGCATGCTCACGGCAAGAGGGAACGCGCACTGTCAAAATTAGAGAAGACGGACGTTCGCTCCACTGTTGGCTGCAGGGGCAATGATGGCAACTGTTGAAAAAAAAGCTTCGGTTTCGTAGACGGCCAGAAGATGCGTTTTTGGGCAAGTATGAAATAAACACTTCCACTACTCTTTTGCTCTGCGAACTTGTACTTAGCTATAGTAAAAATATTAAACTTATTATAGTGGCTATTATGTAGTAATGTTTACTGTCCCTTTAAGCTAAAATTAGTTAATTTTTTAATGCTTGTAGACAAAATAATTATTAAATCAATTTATGTGTAATCCTGTAATTAATTTGTGATTTGGATAGCTGAAATAACATTTACAAATAACATAAAATGTTATTATTTTGCACAGTATTACACCACCCCCACCTGGCTGGCAACATTTTCTGATGTCTTACAAATCAGGTTGACCTTAATCTAATAAACTTTAATACTACAGTGAGGGCTGTATTGCTACTTTCTACTAGGTTTGGGGAAGTCACAGGGTCATCAAACCTCTGGTATAGTTGTTCCAAAATAAAATATTAGCTTTGACTTACAGAATTTGTTGTGCATTCACTGAAGGAAGTTAAAAACCTTTTCACAGCAGTAAATATATTATAAGACCTTTTCTTAGAGAGAACGAATTTGAAATAGTCAATAAAAGAAATAAATGTTCTTGTACTGTACAACAGGCAAACATTTGTAAGATTTCAGAAGAAAAAAAATATTTAAAAGTAAGGAGGAGCCTCGAATAATAATTTTTGTACATTTTTAAATTTAAAAAAAAAAATGCCAACACACAATGGGATATAGTAGAAGAGTAACAAGCTGAACGAGAAACAGATGGTCTGGTGACCCTATCAGAAAGCTTTAGCTTTAGACCATTTTTGCTTAAATAAAAAACACTTTTGCAGAGTTATCTTTTTATCATTAATAAATTAAGTTGATTTTTGTTGACTTGAATTATGCAATTTGTTAATAAAATCTTAGAACTATTTTCAAAATTGCGTACAGATAATTCATTTACTACCTTTGCCAGAAGCTGCTCAATCTCCACAGCCATAGTTTCAAACATGTGGTCCTGACTTGATCCATTTAGTAATGGAGTCGTATCAGAGCTGTAAATAAACAAAACACAAAAAGAAAACAATACCATCAGAAAATATATACAGTAGTTTTGTATAAATATATTTATCTAAAGATCACTGACAACATTTCTCCCAAATAAAAATATTGTCATTTAAAGCATGTATTTGCAGAAAATGACAATTGGTCAAACTCTCAAAGATAAAGTGTTTATAGACCTTGAATAATGTAAAGAAAACAAGTAAATATTAATTTTTAAACAACACAATACTAATATTTTAACTTAGTCAAAAGTAAAAAAAATCAACATTTGGTGAAATAACCCTGATTGTCACAGCTTTCATGGGTCTTGGCATGCTCTCCACCAGTCTTTCATATTGCTGTTGGGTGACTATGCCACTCCTGGCACAACAATTCAAGCAGCTCGGCTTTGTATTATGGCTTATGGATCTATTTTCCTCTTGATCACATCCCTGATATTTTCAATGGGGTTTTAGGTCTGGAGATTGGACTGGCAATGGCAGGATCCTGATTTAGTGGTCCTCATTCCACATCTTGATTGACCTGGCTGTGTGACATGGAGCATGGTCCTTCAGGAAAAAAATAATCTTCAGGGTTGGAGAACATTGTCAGAAGGAAGCAGGATTTTTTCCAGGATAACCTTGTATGTGGCTTGATTCATGCGTCCTTTACAAGGAGAAATCTGCCCAATTCCAACCTTGTTGAAGCACCCCCAGATTATTACCAATACTCCACTAAATTTCAAATTCAATTTTTGTAGGCCTCTCCAGGTCTCTGTCTAATCAGTTTTGCGCAAAACTGAAAATTGGACTTATCTGAGAAGATGACCTTACTCCAGTCCTCTATGGTCCAATCATTATGGTCTTTTGCAAAGCTCAGCCTGGCTCTTCTTCGCTTCTCACTAATGAAGGGCTATTTTCTAGCTTTGCATAACTTCAGCCCTACCTGTAGAAGACCTGTTTGAACAGTCCTCGCCATGCACTTCACTGCAGCTGCCATTCTTTTTGTAAGTCACTTGATGTCATCCTAAGATTGTTGAGTGACATTTTCAATGAGTTACCGGTCATCCTGGGAAGTGGAGAGTTGCTTTCACCCTCTGCCGGTCTCTATCTTTGTTGTCTGTTTGACCTTGTTCTTATGAACCACCATCTTTGAAATTTTAAGGATGAAGCCATCTAATACTTACCGTTTCCCTCTGTCAGTAAAGACAGAATTTAACCCTTCTTTTCCTCACTCAAAACTTTTCTTTTCAACTCTTTTGGCATGGTCCTCATTAAATAAGATGTGGTTCAGATGATCACCTATAATCAGTACCTTATTAGGTAGAAACACATTAGTCAAACACATTAGTCAAAAAGATAAACTCCCAAAAGCATAAATGATTATTGCCATAGAGAATAAAATTATAGCAAACAGTGTAGGCTGAGGTTAAGCACTATGCACAAGCACCTTAAGTAAAACCATTGTGGAAATTTTTGTTCGATATACATTAAAAAGTCACACGAAGTCTATACAGACACAAACGCACGGATAAGTGAAAGACAAGGGAAGGAGTGACGTCATCTGACATGTTTCACGCAGGTTGGCGCCAACCGGCATGAAACGCGTCAGATGTCACTCCTTCCCTTGTATCGCCCGGGACATTAAGTTTTGGGTGTCGGGCAGCAAGTATTTTTTTTAAAAAAAAGAAAGAAAAAAAAAAGCCTGACGGGCAAGCTGGGCTGCAGACTCATTCATCCAAACGCAGCTGTACTGACAAAGATATACTAAATGCTAAACAAATAAACTTTATTACAATTATTAAAAATAGACTACCTGTCTACAGCAGGGCTTGACCACGGCTCTGGCGCTGGGAGAAAGCAGGGAACACTGCCGCACCTGATCCTGTACTGCCTTTGAGTAAAAGTTGTGTGACTTTATCTGCGCAAAAAAAAATCTCCCTTTCTGAACATAAGATTGCAGCTGTGGCTGGGCTTCTAAATGAAGGTTAACCATTATCATGTGAGATGAAAAATGCTTTCTTTTAGTTGCCACTGTTCTGACAGATTTTCTTACTGCGTCTACTTACGGTGCAATTTGCATGCGCAAACCTAATTCACAGCGTTCCACAGATGGTCTTAAAACATGCAATTACATTGGTTTCCTTATGCGCACATACTTAGGCGCAGGGTAGGAAAATCTGACAGTGGCGACATGAGCGCATATGGAGTATGGTGGTAGGAAATTTCAGTGGAGTGGTCTGTAAGATCGTCCTACGTGTTGATTAGAAACCGTTTGCACACACGGTAGGAAAATCTGACAGAACACCAGGTTAATGCCCCTCCCCCTTCAGTGCGTGTTCTGTGAACAGGGATCATAAAGACAGGTTTCTAGTCTCTTATTTCTGCTTTTTTACTATTACTGCTTGCATTGTTTTTTACATTAATAATTTTACTCCGTTCTTTTAGTAATATTACTGCTATAAAACAGAGGGGTAAAAAAAAAAATAAAAAAAAAATAGATGTCTGTTTTACTAAAGATCTATTAAATCTCACAACAGGTTTAGATGTTAAAATTAAAGAGGTGCCCCCTTCTAAAATAATTTGCAATAAAAAACAAGTTTCTGTATTTGTATGCCAAGTAGCATAAATATATGCTTCTAGGAAGCTACTAGACATTGCTAACGTCTACACACATCTACAGGCAGTTTTGCCTGGTATTTTACCGGGCAAATTTACTCAAAGAGATATTACTCTAATAAACACGGACACTAATGATACGGTTACTGACAAGAACATTTTTACTCTGAAAACCTACAGTGGAGGAAAAACATCAAGCAGTTTCCTTCATTCGGGTCTTAACCCACAAAACAGCCGCTGGGATAAGACAAGTACAGGAGACTTATTCTTAAAGGGACAGTCTAGGCCAAAATAAACTTTCATGATTCAGATAGAGCATGTAATTTTAAACAATTTTCCAATTTACTTTTATCACCAATTTTGCTTTGTTCTTTTGGTATTCTTAGTTGAAAGCTTAACCTAGGCGGTTCATATGCTAATTTCTTAGACCTTGAAGCCCACCTCTTTCAGATTGCATTTTAACAGTTTTTCACCACTAGAGGGTGTTAGTTCACATATTTCATATAGATAACACTGTGCTCGTGCACGTGAAGTAATCTGGGAGCAGGCACTGATTGGCTAGACTGCAAGTCTGTCAAAATAACTGAAAAAAGGGGCAGTTTGCAGAGGCTTAGATACAAGATAATCACAGAGGTTAAAAGTATATTATTATAACTGTGTTGGTTATGCAAAACTGGGAAATGGGTAATAAAGGGATTATCTTTTAAAACAATAAAAATTCTGGTGTAGACTGTCCCTTTAACCTAGTTCAACAGTCGGCACAAGTAACAGAGGATTCCTTGACTCTCTGAACACTCATCTCTAAAAACACCGCCTTTAGGAGATACGGTCACTGACCGCACAAATTGATTTCTCCAGGATTATTCGTGGAGTACCTGTTCAGAGGGAAATTTACCTACCAATTTTCCCCCGATATAAGAGCAGAGTTTCAAACACACGGTCACTGACCATAAGACAAACTGGCCAACCAGCTCATCTGCAGTCCCCCACAATGGTGCGGACCCCCCCCATTTTTGCTGACATCTATTCTACAAAGGAAAGGAATAAGTGCACCATTGGTCACGGACCTACAGGACCTTTCTGTGTTAAACAACACAAAAGTACATACCAGCCTGGATAACAAAAGCAAGTGTATCCTGTTTTCTGATAATTATCAGCAAAATATCAGCTAACTAAGCACCCAAAAGTGAGTAAAAACACAAGAGTACTTTCTTGCTCTCAATCCCCCTGATAAACGTATAAAGACGCTAAAATACACATCACTTTGTACCTGCTAATCTCCTAATTTAAGACTATAGTTTTCCAACGGACCTTCATATTTGTCACTTTAAATTCGATCATTTGATTGTTCACTGTATCATCCCTTGTACTGTATAAATATCTCAGTCGGCATTTATTTAGTATTTTTTTAACCAATATTTGGAAAGTCATATTAATCATATTTACTGTTTGTTAAGGATTGGCCATATCCGCTACTTATAGATACTTTTTAAAACTTATCTCATGGTTTTATCTATGTGTTTACTCCAATAAATTTTGCAATTTCTGTATCCTCAGTTTGATCATTTGAGGGGGGTTTTAGCTGGATTTCATTCCTTGTATTTTGAATTTTATATTTTGAATTTTGCTAATTTGAAAACATTTTACCCACTTATTGTATTTTGCTACCGTGAGCAAACATCTATAGATTACACCTTCCATTTCCTTTAAGGATAATAGACTTTACATTATCTCTAAAGTTAGGGGTTTGTTTTTGGAATAGTCTCTTTGGCGCTCCCTTTTTATCCTTTTTGTAGCATAAATGTATATAGCAGTTACTAGAAGCACAAGGACAAAAGGTAAACCTGGGTAGCATGAAAATTGTGCTGCACCACTGTACAATGTGCTGTTAAATTCCCATCACATATCTATGATACCTTGTGCTATCCCCAGTCCCCCTCTCATACTGTTCACCGTTTTATTTAATTTTTGATTTAGAGTATTAAAAATAATAATGGTATGGATGACTGCATTTTGTTTAATTTTCTAAACCTGATAATGCAGTATCTAGAGCCAGTTTCAATTTTATAACTTTGAAAACAATCCTTTTGTAATCTTTTTAAAAATCTCCACTACTTGTAGTAAAAGAGATATTGGTGATAAAATTACACTAGGGTGTGTTAGGAACAGAGCCTTTCTACAGAAATGTAGTGCATCTACTTTACAAACAGTATTTCAAAGTTTTCTGCTTAAAATTAAAGTGAAGCATTTGTTCACTTGTGTGACCAACTCTAATCTTATAATGCAATAAAGAGGGTTTTCTCTCTGGTCATTTGACCAAAATGGAATAAAAAAAAAAAAAAAGATAGTGAATACTGAGTAAACGTAAAGTACTGTTGGACAGAAATGAGTGCCAGGGGACTGATATTCAGTGTGAATTCAGGGTGAATAATAAAGGGAATGCTTTCAGTTTAGACAGAGGTTCAGTACTAAAGAGAAAAATAAAATATTAGTACTTGACAACAGAGAGTAGCGTCTAGATGAGCAATTACTTGTAAGTGTGAGATAAAGTGGATGTGTACCTGCAACAAGGTGAGATTAGATGTGATGATAAAACCGGGAGAAAAAAAAGGTGTGTGTGTGACTGTGTATCTCACAGAACTTGTGTATATAGGGAATATTTTGCGTGCCAGGACGAGTAGATTGTTATGAGGGACAAGTAGATTGGGCTACCACTTTACACACACACAGGTAGCCCTCTGTTTACATACATACTGTATATTATACACATATATATATACACATATACACATACACACCATAATATATATACATACATATACACACACTATAATCAGGGCTCAAAAATTCCACTCGCCAACGGCGAGGGGAATTTAAGCAGTGGCGAGTAAGTTTCCATCCTTACTTAGCGACTATCAGTTTCTATCGGGCAGCAAGCAGGGAGGAACTCATGCGTTACACTCTTTCCCAGGCAGTGGCAGCTCTGAATCAGCCACCTAATTAGAGAGCCGCCACTGAATCTTATAGTCTCTCCAGTCCGTCTCCCACCCCCTTCCATCCTCACGTCACCCACGCCGCCATGCTAGTTGATTGGGGTTGGGGGCGGGACGGGCCAGATCAGGTCAGGATGCAGCACTGAGCGCGCTCAATTCAAATTGAGTAGCGAGCGAAAGGAGACCGGGTTTAATGTGGTAGTTGGTGTGATGAGGAGAGAGGCGCCACATCAAGGAGAGGTGAGGTGAACTGAGCTAACTTTGTGTGTTTGTATGCACCGGGGAGCCAGTCACAGGGGCAGAACAACCAGGGTCGCAACAGACGCCCTCAAGGTCCGCCACTGGGGGTGGGGGGGTAGTCACTATGCTGTATAGAGGTCCGCGGCGTTGATAGGTATTGGCAAAGTGTCTGGTCCTTGTAGTGTGTGCTACCCGTTTTGGTCCATTTTGCTCTGCGCCGGGAACCAACCAGATGAGCAGGCAGATCAGCAAACAGATTAATGTAATCCCCTTGCAGGCATAGTGGCCCTGACAAGTAGCAGAGAAGATGCAGGGAAAGTGCTGGGGCTCCCGACCTGTCTACTGCTTTGGGCTGTTCATGTGTGGGGCTTTATCCGCTGAAGGTGAGCGCAATTGTGTAGAGGTCCCGGTTGAGTCAAGGGATGTGACGGCAGCATTAAATATATCAGTATATGACTAACTCCTCCAGTTGCTTTAGCAATAATAAAAAAAAAACAATGTTTTCAGTGCAGAGGAGCAGTGAGAGGCATCCTGCTCTTTACTGTAATAGTGCAGAGTCTCACGATGGAAGTAATATGTGGGGTCAGGAGGCTATTTCTTTGTGTGCAAAAAAAACCCATAATAAATAAATAACATTAGTAATAAATATTAACATGCACAAATGCAGAGATTATATTGTTCACCATTGAGGAATCTGTATGTGATGTGTGTCTACATATGTTGTATGTCTGTGTTTATGTTGTGTATGTATGTATGTATGTGTATGCGTATATGGTGTATGTTGTGTCTGAATGTATGTATGTGCCAGCAGCCCAGGTTATGTGTGTGTGTCCCTAATGTGCCAGCAGCCCCAGGTTATATGTGTGTGTGTCTCTAATGTGCCAGCAGCCCCAGGTTATGTGTGTGTCCCTAATGTGCCCTGTCTTAGGATGGACCTTATTGTCTCCATCTTGAAGGTCCAGAAGAGTTTCCATCTTCTTATCCATCGGCTCTCTGAATGCTAAGCTATCCTCAAGTGGGATAGTGGTACACTTGGCTAGCATGGAGATAGCGCCATCCACCTTAGGGACGGAAACCCACAACTACAGCTGAGAGTCCTAGACCGGGAATAATCTTTTAAAGGCAGACGAAGGGGAAAAGGAAGATAACACTCGCTCTTAATAATGTTTGCCATTTTTACAGGTACAGGAAAAGTTAGCAATGCTACCCTGTCCTCATACACTCTGTCTATTTTAGGGATCAAAGGTTCATCAGGCAACTTGGCCTCTGGAACCTCTAATGTCGACAGAACCTCCTTTAGAAGAAAACGTAAGTGTTCAATTTAAAACTAAAGGCTGGTGCTTGCGCAGCCGGAGGCCTAGAGTAGCAGACTCCGATCCAGAAAGTTCACCCTCTGAAGACTCCGAGTGTGACCCCTCCTTGGATACTTGAAAAACAGACAAATCTAATAAATCACTGGATGACCCCTGGACCGGAGAGCTATGTTTAACCTTTTGATTGCGCTTTGCAGGGCAAGGTAAAGCACTAAAAAGCCTCACACACCGCCATCTTTAAAGGGACAGTCAAGTCCCAAAAAAACTTTCATGATTTAAATAGGGAATGTAATTTTAAACAACTTTCCAATTTTGTTTTATCACCAATTTTGCTTTGTTCTCTTGGTATTCTTAGTTGAAATGCTAATTTCTTAGACCTTGAAGACTGTCTCTAAACTGAATGCATTTTGACCACTAGAGGGCATTAGCTAATGTGTTTCATATAGATAACATTGATCTCATGCACGTGAAGTTACCCTGGAGATAGCACTGATTGGCTAAAAGGCAAGTCTGTCAAAAGAACTGAAATAAAGGGGCAGTTTGCAGAGGCATAGATACAAGGTAATCACAGAGGTAAAACATGTATTTCTATAACATTGTTGGTTATGCAAAACTGGGGAATGGGTAATAAAGGGATTATCTTTCTTTTTAAAAAACAAAAATTCTGGTGTTGACTGTCCCTTTAACTGCGCGGTAAAGTCTGATGGTAAAAGACTCCCTCCAGACAGAGGATCAGGTGTGCTACGGGAAGCTGCATGTGATGAGGGAGATGACTGATGGGTATGCACTTTACAGGACAGCGAGTCCTCAAAGGTGGACGGCTCAGTAGTAAAGGGGTTAACCTTCTTAGACATAATACCCTTGTTGATGCATATGGAACATAGTTGAGAGGGCGGGCATACCAAGGCCTCCTCACAATATAGACAGGTTAGGGATAGAGGGAGTACCCTCAAGCATATCAGAATCCTCTATAGCTTGCGCTAATAACAGTAGGACATAGAATAAATTAATCTTTTTATTTCTTACAAAACAGCCCCTTTATACACCCAATGACTGGGGCACTCACCACCTCCTAGACCCAGGCAAACGGAGAAACAAACGTCTTCACCAACAGCTAGCTCGGTCAGGAAAGGGAAAAGGAAAGTGTGACCACACCTGGTCACGTGGTGCGCAAGACAGGACTGCCTCTGCTATGAGAAAAAGCGCACCAAGCTACAAGCAAAGTGAAAGTAAAAACCTGTGTGTTCCGTTACCGCATAACAACAGTCTATGAGCCCAATAAATCTCCACATAAAGCAGCATAAAATCAAAAGTATCACATTTGATTAATCCCCACTGTTCAATAACCTCCCTCAGGAGGTATTAACCCAAGATTCTATTAAGATAAAAGGAGCCATACTGTGACCCTGTCTTCTAGCTTTTTCAACATAAGTAAAAATTGAAACGATCTTACCAGAATCCATGCTGTGGAACAGAAACACAGCCTCTCAAGTTTGACAGTCTTGTAGCATCGCTCCTGACATGGACTTGAGTGAAGAAAAAGCAAACAGTGAAACTCGTCAACACTGGTTGCTTAATGAGCTGTTAGCAGGCAGTCTGGATGGGTTCGCAGGAAGACTCTCCCTGCATCTCCAGACTCTAAGTTTTGTCAATGCTCTCAATGAGAGGCTGACAAGACTACTTAAAACTCCAGTCCCATATTGAAGGGCATATATCCTTCCTGAGGAACTCTGAAATCTTCTGAAACTTCTCTGCCATCCTCCTGTGATGGAAGGCAAAGAATGACTGGGGGATGGGGGAAGTGGGAGAGGTATTTAAGCCTTTGGCTGAGGTGTCTTTGCTGCCTCCTGGTGGCTAGGTTCAAAATTTCCCAACAGTAAGGAATGAAGCTGTGGACTCTCCTTATATTAAGAAGGAAATTCTTGTCAAGGTTTAAGGATATGTTAAACAAAGAACACTTCATAAAAAAAGAGACATACAGTGTAATATATCAAGAAAACACATTTTGTATAAATCCTGTAAACTAACCAAACAAAAATTATACCGTGGTCAATAAAAGCATGTAGAAGAAAAAAAAAAAAAAAAAAAAAAAATAACTATAAACAGAAATAGATGTGAAATGTGAAAATAAAATGATTGAAAAAAATAATTTAGTACCTATACCTATCGCGTCTTCCCTCTCTGGCACTGTTGTGGCTATAGCTGGTGCACAGCTTGCTGAAAGACACTAGCTTCAAGTCCAACTCGTTCTCCAGCTGCCGGGCCTGCTTCCTCAGGTCTGTGCAATATAAAAATGTTAAAAAAAAAAAAAACATCAAAATCGTTAAAGGGATATTGTACACTATATTTTTCTTTGCATAAATGTTTTGTAGATGATCCATTTCCTTTATATAGCCCATCTGGGAGTGTTTTTGTGACAATGTATAGTTTTGCTTATTTTTTCCACAACATTGTGCTGATTTTAAGACTCCTAACCAAGCCCCAAAGTGTCAGATGTATATGTTCGTTTACAGACTATTGCTGGCTCCTGTTTGTCTCATCTGTCTTTCCATATGCAGGAAAGGGGGGGGGGGGGGAAAGAGTGTCTGAAAGAGTGTTTCCCAGCCTTTTCACTGGGTGTCCCAGCCTAACCTCATCAACAATGCAAAGCTTGGAGCTTCTAAATAAGTTTTTAAAAGGTTTTACACAGTATTTTTAAATCAGTATCTGTGCATATTCTTCTTTATAGTAGTGTCTATTACAGGCAGTTATATGCAAAATTAGTGTATACTGTCCCTTTAAGCAAAGGCTAAATCCCAATGACTATTCCAGATCCCCCCAAAAAATATATATTTTTAAAGGGATATGAAACCCAAAAAGTTTCTCTTTCATGATTTAGACAGAGCAAACAATTTAAAAAAATATATATAATTTTCTTATTTTCTCTAATTTGCTTTGTTCTCTTTGTATTCTCTGTTGAAAAGCATACCTAGGTAGGCTCATGACCTAGAAGCTAGTTGTCGATTGGTGGCTGCACATATACAGTATGCCTGTTGTCATTGGCTTACCGATGTGTCCAGATAGCTTGCAGAAGAGATGCATAGCCACTGCAGCATAGTGGAGTATTTCTTCCTGATCAAAATGTAGTTGTGCAAGTCAAAAACTCCAGGATAGGCATCCCTGCATCTGAATATTTCCTACACCATATTTATTGTAGATTTTACACACTGTGGTGTTAGCTTTGCATACTGTTTCCTCCACCCATGAACTCTCTGATTGCAACTAAAAATATTTTTTCCAGTCTTCTACTGGGAAATGTTTGTAATGCTTGGTCCATGCTAAACATTTAGACTTTCTACAAAGAAGATGTTTAGAGACCACTAATCTCCTAGTTTACTTTGGACTATGCTTTTGCTTATTGAGGTAAAACATTCCTGGTTCTGATGAGCTTGAATTGTGGATGCAGGTACTATTCTTGATATACTGACTTTCTGATAGCATGGCCACTTTGGGTCTGCCTGGTCTTGATTTGGATGAAAACTATTTTGATTCAGAAAATCTCTTCAGCGTGCTTTGTACTGAACAAATATTCAATTGCTTACAATTAGGTGATGCTTGTGTTTTTCAGCACTTAGAAGAACAATGTCCTCTGCTTTATTATGCTCCTTTAATATAATTACAAAAAATATTTTGACTTATGTCCTTTCTCAAAGGCCCTAACAGGAACATTTGCAGGTCCATTCTAATATATTTACAGTCTTGCAGACCTTTGGTGATCTAGTTGTCACTTTGTAGAGGTAATCTGAAGAGATTTCACCCCATGCTTCCTGAAGTACCTCACAGAAGTTGGATTGGCTTGATGGGCAGTTCTTACGTATAATACGGTCAAGCTAATCCTACAACAGATCAATATGCTTGAGACCTAATGAATGTGCTTGTTACGCCATTAAAAACAGAATACTAGCTGACTGCTTCTTCCCTAAATAGTTCTTGCATATTTTGTAGCTGTGCTTTGGGTCATTGTCCTGTTGCAGGAGGAAACAGGCTCAAATTAAGCGCCATTCACAGGGTATGGCATGGCAAAATGGATTAATAGCCTTCCTACTACGAGATCCCTTTTACCCTGTATAAATCTCCCACTTTACCACCACCAAGGAACCCCCAGACTATCACATTGCCTCCACCATGCTTGAAAGATGGCGTCTAGCACTCCTCCAGCATCTTTTTATTTGGTCTGCATCTCAAGAATGTTCTTTGTGATTCGAACACCTCAAACTTCTGTCTGTCCATAAGACTTTTTTCTAATCTTCCTCTATCCAGTGTCTGATTTTTTGCCCATCTTAATATTTTCTTTTTATTGCTCAGTCTGTGACATGGCTTTTTCTTAGCAACACTGTCTAGAAGCCCAGCATCCCGAAGTCATCTCTTCACTGTTGACGTTGAGGCTGGTGTTTTGTAGGTACTATTTAATAAAGCTGCCAATTGAGGATCTGTGAGGTGTCTCTCTCAAACAAGACACTAATGCATTTGTCCTCTTGTTTAGTTGCGCACTAGGGCCTCCCACTCCTCTTTCTATTCTGGTTAAAGCTAGTTTGTGCTGTTCTGTAGTGCACAATTTCTCACATGGAATGGCCTTCATTACTCAGAACAAGAATAGACTGATGAGTTTCAGAAGAAAGTTCTTAGTTTCTGGCCATCTTGAGCCTGTAATCGAACCCACAATTGCTGATGCTCCAGATACTCAACTAGTATAATGAAGGCCAGTTTTATTGCTTCATTAATCAGCACAAGTTTTTAACTGTGCTAACATAATTGCAAAAGTGTTTGGGTTTCCTAATTAAATGATAAACTTGGATTAGCAAACATAACGTGCCATTGGATTACAGGACAGATAGTTGCCAATAATGGGCCTCTGCACACCTATGTAGATATTCCATTAAAAATCAGCCATTTCCAGCTACAATAGTCATTTACAACATTAACAATGTCTGTATTTCTAATTAAGATGATTTTTTTTTTGTCCATTAAAACAACAAGTGCTTTTCTTTTGAAAAACAAGGACATTTCTAAGTGACTCCAAACTTTTGAACGTACGTACATATATATATATATATATATATATATATATATATATATATATATATATATATATATATATATATATATATATATATCCCACCTATTCACATTAATTATAAATGATCTGCCTAATTTCTGCAAATCCGATCTAGCGCAGCTTGAAGCAGTGCTCCAAGACCAGTTCACAGAGGTAGAAAAGTGGATCTCAAAAAACAAACTCTTCCTAAACACTGACAAAATTGTCACAATGATCTTTGGAACGGTACCTAAATTACACAAACTACAAAATTCCTATCTATGCATCAAAATCAAATTGCACACTGACCGCAGTCCACTCTTTCAAATACTTGGGTATGTTGTTAGACCCCAATCTATCTTTTGACCTCCACATAGAAAAACGTGCATCTAAACTTTATCCAAAACTAGGTGCCCTGTGCAGAAACAAATCTTGCCTCAGCCGTACAGTAAAGGAAAAGATTGTACAGCAAATGCTGATGCCAATCATTGATTATGGGGATGTAGTATATGCACCTGAACCACTAACTTACCTTAATACATTGTATAACCTCCTATAACCTCTGATCCAGTACCAGCACATTATTTAGTTTGCCTCAATACAAAAAGAAAGCAGCTCGATCCTCCTTTTCCTACAGAGCACCACAATTATGGAACGACCTCCCGCAGACTTTCAAACCTTCCCCAAGCCTAAAATCCTTTAAGAGATCCCTCTCTACATATTTTAAAACAGAATGCACCTGTCATGGTTGATTATATATTTCCTACCTATTCTATGTTAAATTTTGCATATATTGTGTATTATTGTTTTTGTATTTTATTGTACCCTATTGTATCAATGCTATGTTTTGTGGACCCAGGACATACTTGAAAACGAGAGAAATCTCAATGTATCCTTCCTGGTAAAAAAAAATTATAAATAAAATTAAATTAAAGGGCTGGGCGATATGGGGGAAAAATAATATCGCGATTTTTGGCATGAAATATCGCGATTGCGATGTTAATCGGTATTTTTTTAAAATAACTTTTCAATAAAAAATGCATTAAACTGTACAGAATCTTAAAGTACATATTCATTGTTCATTACAGGCTGAGAGCATTAAAATACAAACAACAAAACTAGTTTAAATGAAATTAGCTGTAGGTACTTCTTAGTACTTAAAGAAAAGCTATAATGTACTCTTATTTATTGTATGTCTACACAATTAAAAAAAAAATCAGATAAAGCTTAACGTGAAGGTCAATTTCGATGAATTAGTGCCCGGTTTTTAATAAACCTATTAAAAACAATTAATTCATCAAAATTGACATTTCACTCCTTTTCTTCAAAAACTTACCTTTTAATCCTGAAAGCCGCTCCAGTGATTCCCATGGCCATCGGAAGCATCTTCT
This sequence comes from Bombina bombina, assembly GCF_027579735.1. Taxonomy (NCBI): domain Eukaryota; kingdom Metazoa; phylum Chordata; class Amphibia; order Anura; family Bombinatoridae; genus Bombina; species Bombina bombina. The sequence continues at coordinate 216,280,618 of NC_069501.1, forward strand.
TATGTCAGAAATGACAAATCCGGCTTCCTCCAATCACGGGGGGGGGAATCATGGCCTGATGCAATGCCGTGATTGGAAGAAGCTGAATTTGTCATTTTGGACCCGCGAAGAGGTCTTCCGACGGACGGAGGAAGCGCTGCAGCGGCTGTCCGGATTAAAAAGGTACGTTTTTGAAGAAAAGGAGTGAAATGTCAATTTTGATGAATTAAAGTGCCCTTGTTTTTAATAGGATTATTAAAAACCGGGCACTAATTCACCAAAATTGACCTTCACTTTAACACACACATATATATATATTTTTTTAATTATTTTTTAGGGCTGCACGATTAATCGCAGATGCGGTTTTAAACCGCGATAGTATGCAATTTTTAGGCCCCGCCCCTTTGACGTCACCTATGACGTACAAGAGGGCTGTTGACTTTGCAGAATTTTTTATGACGCTAAAAAAAGCCAGACCCTTGAGAAGAACTTATTGAGTGCTCCAAGAATAGCCTGTGCGCATTTTCTTAGAAATCTGACACATAACGTGTAAACACCGGGCCCGTCAGTTTCTCACAAGCTTTACCCTCAGGCCGAGCTTGTTACAATATTCTGCTGCAAAACCGCTGAGCACACACAATATTTATTGTTATATTAACAGTTACTTCCTTTTACAATTTTAATAAAACATATTGTAAAACAGTAAAAACACAGCAAGTATCCGCTGTATTTGATTTCCTTATTGTAATGGTGTGTAATTTGAGTAAAATGAGCTCAAAACATGGACGTTTGCAAAAACAAAGTAGCTTAGAGAAATAACAAACCAATCATTGATAATAAATATTGTGTGTGCTCAGCGGTTTCGCAGCAGAATATTGTAACCAGCTCGACCTAAGGGTAAAGCTTGTGAGAAACAGACGGGTCCGGTGTTTACATGTTATGTGTCAGATTTCTAAGAAAATGTGCGCATGCACACAGGCTGTTCTTGGAGCACTTGATAAGTTCTTCTCAAGGGTCTGGCTTTTATTAGCATCATAAAATATTCTGCATGCGCACTTGGCTTTTATTGGAGAATTCAATAAGTTCTTTCCAAGGCTCCGCCTCTTTTCAGATTAACTGAGGGGGGCTTATGGAGGTTACAGGGGGTGCTGATGTGAAAATCATGATTAAATCCCAATCGTGATTTCCCCCCCCCCATATCGCCCAGCACTTTTATTTATATATATATATATATATATATATATTTTTTTTTTTTTTATTTTTTTATTTATTTATTTTTTATTATTTTTTTTTTATTATTTTTTTTTTATCTTGAATGATAATGAGCCCTGCTCCTGTCCAGGAATCCAATACAGGCATATAGCAGTAGACATTGGGGGCTGCTCCTTTTAAAAATGCTGTGCCTATCAAATACATGATAGATGCAGTTAATCCAGCAGCTAGCTAGCAGAGGGGACTGCAGTTTTAATCGCATCATGGAGCCCTAAAATAAATATATATTATATATATATATATATATATATATATATATATATATATATATATATATATATATATATATATATATATATATATATATATATATATATACACACACACACACATATATATAACATAAAACCCCTTTTTTTTTTTTTTAATAATTCCCTACTATTATCTAATTCTCCTGGAATCCTTAGTTGAAAAGCATACCTAGGTAGGCTCAGGAGCAATAATGCATTATTGGGATATAGCTAGTGAGTGGTGGCTGCACACAAATGTCTCTTGTCATTGGTTCACCATATGTGTTAAGCTAGCTCACATAGCTGCTCTTTCAACAAAGAATACCAAGAGATCAAACAACTGTGATAATAGAAGTAAATGAGAAAGATATTTAAATTCACAAGCTGTATTTGAATCACGATAGTAAATTGTAGGGTTTCATGACCCTTTAAACAAACAGTTAAAAGAGACATTAAACACTTTGAGATGGTAATATAAAATGATAAATTCTATGTATAAAAAAACCTCTGCAATATACTTTAAAGGGGCATGAAATCCACATTTTTTTCTTTCATGATTCAGATAGAAAATACAATTTTAAACAACTTTCCATTTTACTTCTGTTATCCAATTTGCTTGATTCTCTTGGTATACTTTGATGAAAGTATACCAAGGAACATTTCTGAACTTGTATGCCCATTTTCATTGGCTTACAAATGTGTTCAGCGAGTCACAGGAGTGACATTAATGCTTCTTCAATAAAAGATACGATAAGAGAATGAAGAAAAATAGATTAAAAATGTATCTATTAGAAAGTTGTTTAAAAATGTAAAATCTATCTGAATCATGAAAGAAAAAAAAAAAATTGGGTTCCATGTCCCTTTAATTTCTAACAAGCTCACAATAACAGAATGGAATCACAGGAAAAGGGAACAAAATAAATAATGGAAGTAAAGAACACATATTCCACAAAACCATTGGCTGCACACTGTCCTATTTATAACTGTCTTTAATTGGCCACAGCAGAGAAGGTAACCTAAGTTACAACATGGCAGCTCCCACTATACACTTATTTTGTCAATGTTTAAACAGCTAAAGAAACTTTAAAAAAATAAATCTACATGTTATTCTCAGACTAATCTTTTCCTTGAATGCATATTCTATCTAGCATTTATATAGTGTTTAATATCGTTTTAAGACCTTAGTTTAAAGGAATATGAAACCCATTTTTTTTTCTTTCATGATTAAGACAGAGCATGCGATTTTAAGCAACTTTCTAATTTACTCCTAAATGTAGCCACCAATCAGCAGGCACTACCTAGGATGCTGAACCAAAATTGGCCTGGCTCCTAAGCTTACATTCATGCTTTTTAAAATAAAGATACCAAGAGAACGAATACAAATTGATAATAGGAGTAAAAGTTGCATGCTTTATCTGAATCATGAAACAAAAAATAAAAAGAGCCATTATAGTTATAAAATGGCATGCTCTAATTTGTAACAGTATATAATTGTATCACCAATGACACTGCAATGCTATGTTAAACACATAGCACCCCTTATGAGTGCAGAGTGAAGTACAGAGCAAAAATGTAATACTGTGCAAGTGTGCAGCTATGTTTTTAAAATGTATTACAAAGATACACACTAAACAAAACAAAATATTAGCCAATATGGTGGTAATATTTTGTACCACATCTAAAAGCCAATGCTGGTGCTCGTGTATTCAGCCATAAAGAACAATATACACTGTCATAATGGAAAAACCTAACTTTCCATGAACCTTTTCTAAGTATGTCTATATATTATGCAGAGTAAAAAGGTGGGACTATACTCATAAACCAGCATGAAACAAGGTGTTAGAAATTCAGGAAAAGCAATATTTGTACACTGCAGTTTCTCTGTCTATGCTAGTTTTACAATACATTTACTTATTTAACTTCCCTTGACTACCCTCTCTACCATGTCCATTTAAATAAATTAGAGAGTACATGTCATTTGTGCTTTTTTATATTACTCTTTAGTATTATTATTTGTATTACACATCATAACTGTGTTACCAAATATACTTGTGCATGTATTTTCTAGTTAAAGAAATAGAAAATAAGCTGCTTAAAGTAAATGTAAAGTTAGGCACATCCGTTTACGCCACATTAATAATCTATACAATTTAATTCATCTTTTTTTTTTTTAACATTCAGTAATTTTGTCAAATTATACCTTTTAATCTTGTCAATCTTACTTCAAACCTTCGGCCCGCCATATTGGCTATTTGATTGACATATATTGAGCAATCCAATTGCCAATCATTGTTTCCCCCCCTGGGCGTTCAACCCCTTTTTTTCTACGTCACTCGCTTGTTCTGCACATGTGCTAAACAAAATTTTTCCTACTCAGTCTAGATGCGTGTTGACTCGTCGCACATGCTCTCTAGCCCTCCTATTGAGAATATAGAGAAATCAACATCGATCCTGTACAAGTAAGTAGCGATCGTAACAGTTATATTATGGAATCTTCTTTTAAATAGCATAATCTATATGGCTATTGCCTCCCATAATTTGATATTATCTAACAAGGCATTTTAAAAATGCCAAAATAGGCTTTTAACGCATGCGCAAGTCTTCAAATCCAAGGGAGCGTGCTTGAGAAATACGTATAGAGCGGGTGGGACCGCTCTATATGTCACACTGTGCAGAAGTCGGAAGTGGCGACTGGGAGGAGTCACAATCAAAACAGCATAAAGTTTGTAGAAAAAATATATTAACGAAATGTTAGGTTTTTTTTAAAAAAAAAACTTTTTCAATAACAATACACAAATGCTTAGGAGGCATTGTCACGGTGAAAATTGACATTCACTTTAACAGACACTTTCTATGCATGCTGCACACCTGTTCAGTACAATCATTTTAATTGCACTTTTTATTAAAATCTTTATTTTCAGTGTAAATAACAGACTGTCAGCTTTCACTCCACACTCAAAAAAAAAAAGTTATTTGGCCTTCTTAACCGATCTATTTCCTCAATCCGCTTTTGTACATGCACTTTAGCTCAGTGTCAATGGTATATGGCTTCTGAAGTAAGTTCACTCTCCTGCTTCTAGCCTGCACATTCACAGTAATATTGCCCATATTGCAATTAAAAGGGCACCCCTATGACGTTGCATGAAAATAAGGGGGTTAATGAACACCTGCGGCCATGCATTACTAATAGTCAATGGACTTAAGAAAATGTCCAGCCATGTAAAACATAACATATAACCCAGTACTATTTTCGCCAAAGTTCTTGTGAAAGCGATACAGATATGTATGTATGTATGTCCCACACTAATAAAGGGACAGTAAACATTTTGTAATTACAAGACCTTTCTGTTGTGTTGCTGTAGAATCACATTTCAGCAAAGTCTTAACATTTTAAAACAAACATCCTTTTTACTGCAATTATTTTTCAATAGCCAAATTCCATCCACAATTTGCCTTAGCTGGAGGAGCCTATCTGAGCTTTAGTCTGCAAAGAAGGCTAGCCAGTAGTCAAAGTTAGTATAAAGTACTCTGTTCTGCAGATTTTAACAGTTAAATCCAATTACTGAAAGCTATATAGTGGGGTTAGCATTGAGAACCCAGCAGGGTCCTTTTCATGTTCTGAGAAGTAGAAATTGCTCAATTTTAAAAGCTAAATTACGTGAAAAGAGGCAACATAAAGAAAATATATAGCAAAGTTCTTTCATAACTAAACATTTTGTTTAAAAATCTCAAGGTGTTTAATGTCCATTCAAATAGGATGTGTATGTGGGTAAGATATATATATATATATATATATATATATATATACACACACACACACACATATACAAACACAACACAGAGTGTCTCACAGATAGTGCTGGGTTATAAGTAAGGTTGTTTTTATCACAAAGAATCATACATAAAAGTGTAACTGCTTAGCTGGGTTATTTATTTCAGTACATATCCACCAGCAGACAGTGCCTATGCTGATATAGTGACTCTGCACTATTTACAGAGATGGTGGACAGGGTAACGTGGAGTCCATACAATGGTTGTGTGTCCCTAACAATTACCCCCGGGGGCAGTTTTCAAACAGCTTGTAGAACTGTACATCTTCACAATTCCGGACCTTCGTTACATGTGTTTGTTGCGTCGTAAGTCAGCCTAAAACATCAATTACTAGAAGCAGCCCAATTGCCTTCCTTAGCTCGCTTCTCCCCACCCGGTGAATCCGGTCTCGGAATCCGGTTCTCACCTTCCCAGTAGTTACTGCTTCCCGCTGCCATATTTGTTGTTCCAACGTCATCCAGTCCAGCAAGTGGCGGATAGAGAGGAGACACCAGACAGACCCAGTGACAGGCGAAAGAGCACAGACTTTGGTGCGCTCCAAACAGCGACACTAGCAGGTGTCTTAGAAAGCTGCAGTTTACAAAGTGTGTGTACTCTATTGGTTAGGGCGCAGGTAACACGGATTTGTCTCACAGTGCAATATATACATGGCAACTTTTCAGGAAAAAAAATACTGCTGCTAAAATGCCTTCAACAGAACTCTTATAAGATAACAATTAGAATATTGCTCTTGGGATAACATTATAACACTTTTTGCTGCCTCTCTCAGCCACATACCCTATCAGACCTGGGTGCTGACAGCAAATTGGTTAAATGTTGGATTTTATTACAAAAAGACTCATATTTTGCATAACTTTCTTTTACTGCTCAAATTGCATCCATTAAAAGCAATATAAGCAGCAGCATGATAAATGAATAAAAACGGACAGATGTAAAACTAATAGTGAGAAACTCACCAGATGAGACTGACCAATAGGATCCCTGAATGTCTTTATAAAGATTAGAGGCAAATACACCACCAAAATGTTTTTTCCTGATTCTTTTTCTTCAGTTATACCCATTTATTAGTCTTCTATTAAATTTCAATCATTTTATGCTTTTTTTATTTCAGTTTTTTTTTCCATTCCTTCTCCAGTCGTTTTATCTTTTTTTCGGCTTTATATCAATTAATCTTCGCTGCAGCTATTCTGTTTATACAGAGCTTCCTTTTATCTAAGTCTCTCTGCAAACAATTTGTTAACCCCCATCTTGCGCCTACTCACTATGTCCCTCCATCCTTCTCAACTCGGCTATCTCCTCCATTTCCAAGTAAACAGTTGTGAGTGAGATACCCTTCTTCAGATTGGTATTTTCTCCTCTCACCATTTCCCTTACAATGCTCACTTTACCCTAAATTCATTTTTTCCCATTATATTACTCATATATTTAAAAAAAACATAAATTATGCTTGCCTGATAATTTTATTTCCATCGTGGGGAGGAGAGTCCATGGCTTCATTCATTACTTGTGGGAAATACAGAACCTGGCCACCAGGAGGAGGCAAAGACACCCCAGCCAAAGGCTTAAATACCTCCCCCCACTTCCCTCATCCCCCAGTCATTCTGCAGAGGGAACAAGGAACAGTAGGAGAAATAGGGTATAAATAGTGCCAGAAGAACAAAGACTAAATTTAGGTCCGCCCACGGAGCCACAGGCGGGAGCCGTGGACTCTCCTCCCCACGATGGAAATAGAATTATCAGGTAAGCATAATTTATGTTTTCCTTCTAAAGGGTAGGAGAGTTAACGGCTTCATTCATTACTTGTGGAAACAAATACCCAAGCTCTAGAGGACACTGAATGAAAAAAGGGAAGGCAAAAAGGAAGGTGGACCCTAATCTGAGGGCACCACAGCCTGTAAAACCTTTCTACCAAAAACTGCTTCTGCCGAAGCAAATAACATCAAATTTGTAAAGATTTGTAAAGGTATGTAAGGAGGACCAGGTAGCCGCCTTACAAATCTGCTCCATAGAGGCCTCAATCTTGAATTCCCAAGACGAAGCCACAGCTCTAGTCGAATGAGCCGTGATCCTCTGAGGAGGCTTATGTCCCGCTGTCTCATAGGCTAAGCGAATCAGAGACTCTGCGAGCCGATGCAATAGCCAACAGAAAGAGAACTTTCCAGGAAAGAATCTTAATGTCAATAGAGTGCATAGGTTCAAACGGAACCCTCTGCAACACTCTCAGAACCAAGTTCAAGCTCCAAGGAGGAGCGGACTGCCTAAAAACATGCCTGATTCTAGACAGGGCCGGAACAAAAGACTAATATCCGGAAGCTCAGCAAGCCTCTTGTGCAACAAAACAGATTATGCCGAAATCTGTCCCTTCAAGAAACTGGCAGCAAGCCCCTTTTCCAGTCCATCCTGGAGAAAGGCCAGAATCCTGGATACCTTAACCTTGTGCCAAGGATATCCATGCTTCTCACACCAAATCAAGTAAGTCCTCCACACCTTATGATAGATGCAATGAGTGACCGGCTTCCTGGCCTAGACGAGAGTATCAATCACTCTCTCAGAAAACCCTCTCCTGGCCAAGACTAAGCGTTCAATCTCTACTCAGTCAGCCTCAGAGAATCTAGATTTTGATGTTGAAAGGGACCCTGTATCAATAGATCCCTGCGACTGGGTAACCTCCATGGAGGAGAAGATGACATCCCCACCAGATCCTCAAACCAAGTCCTCCGCGGCCACAACGGAGCAATCAAAATAGCCGAAGCTTGCTCCTGCTTGATGCGGGCCACTACACGAGCTAGAAGTGGTAACGGTGGAAAAATGTAAACCAGGTTGAACCCCCAAGGCACCGTTAAGGCATCTATCAGCTCTGCCTGGGGATCCCTGGACCACGACCCGTATCTGGGTAGCTTGCAATTGAGTCTGTACGCCATGAGATATATCTCCGGCGTCCCCCATCTGTAACAAATCTCCACAAACACCTCGGGATGGAGAGACCATTCCCCTAGATGGAAGGATTGCCTGCTGAGAAAATCCGCTTTCTAGTTGTCCACACCCGGAATGTGGATTGCTGAGAGCGAACAGCTGTGGGACTCTGCCCAATCCAATATCCAAGAAACCTCCCTCATTGCTAGGGAGCTTCTCACCCCCCCCCCCCCCCCGATGGTTGATGTAAGCCACCGAGGTAATGTTATCTGTCTTTAACCTGATGAAGCTGAACGACCCCAGAGGAGGCCACGCCTTCAGAGCATTGTAGATTGCTCAAAGTTCCAGAATATTGATCGGGAGGAGAGACTTCCGGACGGATCCACCAAGAGAGGGAGTCCCTCGTCCGATCATCCAGAGAAATCTGTTGGGATAGGTCTGTATCATCACCGTTCCACTGTCTCAACATGCACAACTGAAGAGGTCTTAGATGGAACCTGGCGAATGGAATGACATCAATGCTGAACACCATGAGCCCGATCCCCTCCATACTCTGAGCCACAGAGGGACTGGAGGAGGACTGAAGGGCAAGACAGGTGGACCCAATCTTCCTGCATCGCTGATCTGTGAGAAATATCCTCATGGATATAGAATCCATTATCCTTCCCAGGAACTCCACCCTATTGCTGGGAATCAGGGAGCTCTTTCCTGAGTTTATCTTCCAACCGTGAGATTGGAGCAAAAGAAGAAGAGCCCTCGAGTGATCCTCTGCGAGACTGAACGACAGCGCTTGGACTAGGATATATCATCCAGATAGGGCGCCACAGCAATGCCTCTGGATCTGGCTACTGTAAGTAGCACCCCCAGAACCTTTGTGAAGACTCTCTAGGCCTTCTCCAGACCAATGGGGAGGGCCACAAACTGGAAATGTTGGTCCAGAAGCGCAAGTGTCAGGAACCTGAAGTGATCCCTGTGGATTGGCACATGATGGTAGGCATCCTTCAAGTCTATTGTTGTCATGAACTAGGGGCAGAATAGATCTGATCATTTCCATTTTGAACGATGGAACAGCCAGAAACTTGTTTTAACATTTTAGGTCTAGAATCGGACGCAACGTGCTCTCCTTCTTTGGGACCACAAAAAGGTTTAAATAGTACCCTAAACCCTTTTCTGCTGGGGGTACTGGTACAATACCTCAGAGAGAAGAGAGATCCCTCACACATTATAGAAAGGCGTCTCTTTTTTCTGGTCTGGAAGATAGATTTGACAGGAGGAATCTGCCCATAGGTGGATGAGATCTGAACCCTATCCTGTATCCCTGGGCGATAACCTCCAGAACCCAAGGGCCCTGAACATCCTGCAACCAGGCTTCTGAGAAGAGAGATAATTTGCCCCCTACTTGGTCCGGTGACTGGTCGGGGGCCACCCCTTAATGCCGACTTTGTCTGCGAGCTTCTTGTTCTGCTTGGAATTATTCCAAGACTGAGCTGGCTTCCAAGTGCCCTTGGATTGATCTGCTTTTGCGGCGGGCTGCTGGCGTTGGGCCTTGTCCGCAAGAAAGGGACGAAATAGGCTTAACCTTCTTATCCTGTGGTAGGAAAGCATCCTTGCCTCCCCTAACCGTGGATATGATCGAGTTCAATCCTGGACCCAACAGGATCTTTCCCTGAAAGGGAAGGGATAGTAGTTTAGACTTAGAGGTCAGGTCCGTAGACCACGACTTTAGCTACAGAGCCCTGCAGGCTAGTATGGAAAAACCTGTTACCTTAGCATTCAGGCGAATAATTTGCATATTGGCATCACAAATAAAAGAATTAGCGACCCTCAAGGCCTTAATTCTATCCTGTATCTCGTTGAGGGGAGTCTCCCTCTCAATCATGTCCGACAGAGATTCGCACCAATATGTCGCAGCTCCGGCTACCGCAGCTACCACCGCTACCGCCGCGGCCTGGATGAAATACAAACCCTGTGTGTTGAAACATTTTTCTTAACATGTTTTCTAACTTCTTATCCATGGGCTCTTTAAACAACAATAACAGATAGCTTTATTCGAAGAAACATTAAAAGCTCATCATTGCAATAATGACAATGCGAATCCCTAGATACATGAGTGGTATGTGTTCCACCCCAAGGACTGCTTGCTGACGCGTTTCGGCTCCAAGGGCCGTAATCGTAGCTACGATTACGGCCCTTGGAGCTGAAACGCATCAGCAAGCAGTCCTTGGGGTGGAACACATACCACTCATGTATCTAGGGATTCGCATTGTCATTATTGCAATGATGAGCTTTTAATGTTTCTTCGAATAAAGCTATCTGAAACTTCATCTGTATCCAGTGCATCCTACTTTTTGTTATTGTTACATTGATTGAAACAAAGGATACTGCACGGAAAACACGAAGGAGACCCCTGCATACACAAGCCCACTCACCTCTCACGGTAACAGGTGGACGAGTATACGGGAGGCAGGATCGGGTGACGTCAGACGCTGAGCGAGATTGAGGCTCGATGGTAACAGAGTGGAGCAGGACGCTTGTAATTCCCGTTTCATAGACGGCACTGGTGGAGGTTTTTACCCACAGTGACAAGACACTCTGTGGATATCATACAGACAGGTCGCCCCTTGGAGGATCTTTGCCGCTAGGACCGGTCCATGGTGTGAGGTGAGTGGTGAAGTTACGGACGCCACGGGTCCGGTTACATACATAAAGTTGTCTATAGTGCAGTGGACTTGGGATTGTTACAGGTGCCGATAACGGATTGTATTGATTACTCTTTAAACAACAAACTATCCTCAAGAGGAAACGTTGACCGCTTCGTAAGCGTAGAGATAGCACCATCCACCTTAGGGACAGTCCCCCATAGCTCGAGCTGAGAGTCCGGGATGGGGAACAGCTTCTTAAAAGAAGAAGGGGAAAAGGAAGAACCTAATCTCTCCCATTCATTCTTAATAATGTTAGCCATCTTAACAGGAACCGGGAACGTCTGAGACACCACCCTGTCTTCATATACTTTATCAAGCTTAGGAATCGAAGGTTCCTCCGGTAGTTTTGGTTCCGGAACCTTGAGAGTAGCAAGCACTTGCTTCAGCAAAAAACGCAAATTTTCCATCCTAAACCTAAAGTCAGGTTCCTCCACAGTCGGAGCTTTAGATGACATAGACTCCGACCTTAGACACCGCCGTTTGCAGTTGATCCGCAAAATCTGTCAGCCAACGGATCTCTCCCGTAGGAGAAATTATCATACCCTGGGGCGCTGCATGTGTAATCAGAGATGAATGTAGCTCACGAGGCGGGGAACCCTCAGAGGTGGACGGCTCAGTAGTACTAGACATCCTAAACTTTCTGGATGTCGTAACTTTATCAAGGCATGTGGAACATAGTTGAGCAGGCGGATCTATCAGAACCTCTTCGCAACAAACACAGCTATGAGACTTTGTTAAAGAGGGAGTACCCTCTAACGCGTCAGAGTCCTCCAGAGCTTGCGACTTTAATGCGGACTAGATATAATATATAAAAGATGGCACCTTTATAACCTCCAATGCCCGGGGCACTTACCACCTCCTATGACCCGGGCCACAGAAATCGTTCCATCTCCTGCAACAGCCGGTTAAGCAGAGGAAGTTCAATAGGCCACACCTGGCCAGAAGGATGCCTCACAGGAACGCCCCTGCACTAGAGAGAAAAATGTGCCAAATTGGCCGTGCAAATACTCCCGGAAATGAAACAAAGTCCACCCATTGCCAGAGCCTCATCTCACACATATCGCAGCAATGACACAATAATCAATATTACGTACAGAACCCCCCCTGTTCAATAATCCCCTACCATGGATATTAACCCTTGATTCTATAAAGATAAAAGGTATCACACTGTGACCCTATCTACTGCGTTATCATTATGTGTATAAAAAATGAAACGATCTTACCAGAATCTATGCTGTGGAACAGGAACACAGCCTCTCAAGTGTGACAGTGTAGTAACATCGCTCCTGACATGGACTTGAGTGTAGAAAGCAGGCAGCGAAACTCGTCAACGCTGATTGCTTATGGAGCTGTTAAAATGAGTCGGGATGGTTTCGCTGAAAGACTCTCCCTGCGTCTCCGGACTCTAACTTTCACCCAAGCTCTCACTAAGAGGCTGACAGGACTACTTAAAACTCCAGTGCCATTCCGAAGAGTACTAACCTCCATAAGAAACTACTCCGAATCTTCCGACACTTCTCTGCCAACCTCCTGTGACAAAAGGCAAAGAATGACTGGGGGATGAGGGAAGTGGGGGAGGTATTTAAGCCTTTGGCTGGGGTGTCTTTGCCTCCAGCTGGTGGCCAGGTTCTTAATTCCCACAAGTAATGAATGAAGCCGTGGACTCTCCTACCCTTTAGATGGAAAAGTATTTTCCCCTGACTGTCCATGTCTCAGAATAACGACATGGAGAACCAGACTCTCTTAGAGGCGAAAGTTATGGATTTCTGACGTTCTCTCAATTTAAACAAGAATCTCAATATGAACCAACTCAAAAATCTAAAAAACAGTACCCCATCATCATGACACGCATGAACCAATAGACTTGGATTATGTTTCAGTAAGTGCATTCAATTCTGAAACTTCTAACTCTTCTGATAGTGAACCTTTAGATGATTTACACTATGAAGTCAAGTGCTGTAAAAGATACATTTTTAAATAGCTTGGGTCAACCTTGTTATGCGTCTACAATTTTCACCATCCAACTAATTCTCCTGACGACATGGAATGTCTGGTGGTTGGAAAGGGATCTGAATCCCTGTTTGGCTCCTGTAACTCAAGTCACAAATGTTCTGTCCTCTTTATATAATTCATCTTTGGCTTATAACTCCTTCAGTGTTTTTCTAATTTGATAGCCATACCCTTTTCGGCTTTTCTGGTGGGCCGTCATCCTCTTATTTGTCTAATTATACAAGCCATTCGTACAAGTAGACCCCTCTGACGAATCAAACCTTCTCAACGTCACAATAGAGGGGTGTGGGCATGAAGGGGTTAATGATACACAGCTCTGGTTCCCTTATCCTTGCAACTCTGCAAAAGGACCTTAAAACGGACACCTCATTAGCCCCCAAATCTTGTCCACACTGCTCTAATTAACAATTTCCCTTCTGCCTTCACCAAAACTTTTAAATTTAAAGGAGTTTTGGGGAACCCCTAAAAACTCACACTATTTAACAATTCGGTAACGTGCCTTTAACCTTGTCTCAACAGGAGTGTGAATTTGGATATTAGAGCCCAAAAGACAGAATTAGATTTTCTACGTGTTTAATAACAAAATATCAATACAGGTTACACAGTGCAAAATTATAAAGACATTCAAAATAACATACAATTGCAAAGCTACAATTCTTTAAAAAGAAAATGGGACATGAAAAGAATTACACACAATATCTAACTTATTATCAAGTTCCTTTAGATATGTGGAGAACTACTTTGGTCCCCAGGGCAGTTCTGCCCACCAAGTCTTTCTGTTACATATTTAAACCAAACTTTCTTTGTCTTGTCAAAGACAACGCCCGGGCTATAATTTACAACGAGTGCAACCAATGCAAACAAGTCTTAGCTCCCACTATCAGTCTCCAAGGGGAGGAGCGTTCTGCATTCCTACACACAGTTACACTGCTAAGGGGGGGAAGGAGGGGGTCTCAGCTTACAGCTTTTCTCAAAGCAGTTTTCACACACAGAAAAAGGCAATTCACATTAACCTTTTCCAGGCTGAGAACACAATACCACCTCTGCGGGGTAGCCAATCCAGGTATCAACTACTCCACATGATTGTATCATGACACCTCCCCTTTTAAAATGGTGGAAATAGGGGGTCAGCCCACGCTGATCCCCTCTATCAACCTAAATCCTAGTCTTTCCTCTTTCATAAGACCAGATCTGCCCTTTCTGCACACTCTCTGCATTCATTTGCCCACTGTAACAGTTAGCATCAGCTGACACAATTTCCCTCGTGGAGGACATTTCCTTGCAGGATATCACACACTCGCTCTCACTCATAAAGGGATCTAGCAGCCCCTCAGGGTAACTCACTAGGGGACTAAAAGAAATTCTTGCTATGCTTAGGTCAGATACTCCACTGTTCACACCTACCCCAGTATGCTCTGTAGGAGTAGCAGGTTCATTAGTCACTGCAGCTACATCTCCCTCCCCCTCTTCTCCACATCTGCCATTCCTGTAGGGGAGGTCCACAGCCACACCCAGGGTCCCATCCTGTTTTACTCTCTGTAACAGGGCAGGATGTACTCTGGCCCCTACACCAGCCATGCCATTCACTCCTCCTTGCATATGCAATGCTGGTTCTAGCACAGAAGAGTATACACACTCAGTCTGCCCCTCTGTCCAGCCCTGCTGCTCTCTCACATTCCCACACACTGCATCAGGCATCCCATTGTCACAATCAATGGCATTATAACCCCCCTCACTGGCGCAACACAGTACTGGTACAGGTTGAGGTAAATCATCATTAACCCTAGGCTCTCCCTCCCAGTGCCCAGGTTCAATAGAAGCAACATTGTCACAAACATTTCCAATACATCCCTCTTCATCAGAACAAGACATTACTGGTGTACACAAAGGCAGAGCTGCATTAACCCTCAGCCCCCCTCCCAGCAATCATGTTCAAGGGAATAATTCTTTGGTGGGATACCTCCAGCTCTGGTGCAGTTAGCAATGTGTCCATCCCCAGCTTCCCCTCTGGGTCCCCCAAAGTTTCACACAGTACCTCAGTTGGTGCAGGGCCCTCTACTGGCCCTTCCAGGTTGCAGGTGTTGTCTTCTGGGGCGTACTGACAAAGCATCCGGCCCACATCATCCCCCAGCAAAACAACAGGGATATCCGCAGAAATCCCCACCTCCTGCAAACCTTTTCCCACACCCCAATCCAGGGGCACACATGCCGCAGGGCACTCCCCACAAATTTCTTCATTATCCACAGTCTCTCCTGGGATAATATCCTCTGCCACTTCAGGGCGCACCAAGCGATAATTAGCCCCAGTGTCCTGAAGTCTCATGGTCACACAGTCTCCCTCTGTGACACTCTGCAGATTACCTGCTGACCCACCCACAAACAAAGCTGCTGCAGGTTTCCCTGCTGTATTCCCACCCCAGACTGCATGTTGAGGTTTCTCCTTGGTGGGGCAGGCAAAACTCAGGTGCCCAAACTCATGGCACCAAATGCATGGGCGGGTATCCCCCTTGCCCAATGCAACTTCTGCCCCCTTGATGGGAGATGTTCCAGGGGAAGGTACTTCTGTAGAATCGGTTGTCAGTTGCTGGCACATTCCCTCCCTCCAGGGAGGTGATACAGCTTGCACAGTGGAACACTTGGCTACTGGGGCTTCATTGTTAGTGCTGTCTGTAGCCCCTGCTGCTGAATCAGGTTCCATTCCCAGGAGCACTCTTCTGGCCATCGGGCTCACTGTCTGGCAAATATATTTTAAAAAATCTGGGTACAGGAGAGGTGCCTCGGTTATGGTAAACTTAAAAACCTCTAGCGCATGTCTCCGCTGGGTATCCCTTACAGCCATTTCGTGATGTCTTTTTCTCTCAGCAGCTTCTATCTCTCTTTTTCTCTCAGCAGCTTCTCTCTCTCTTTTTCTCTCAGCAGCCTCTCTCTCTTTTCTTCTCCTCCTCCTCCTCCTCCTCCTCTCCTCTTGATACTGGAGGATCAGTTCCATTCTTAGTTTGGGTTCAACATCCCCCAAGTATCTGAGTGCTGTCTGTAGCTCAGACTCCATGACACTTACAGGGTTAACAGCACCAGGTAACAGTCCTTGGGCTACAGGAGGGTCAACAGTGTTGGGTACCAGGTCTTGAGTTACAGCTTCCACAGTAACCCTTTCTGTGAATGTTTCAAACTCTGTTGTGAGGCCCTCTGCCTCCAGCAATTTCAGAATCAGCTGTTCTTTCCCTTTGCCAAGAATAGTAATTCCTCTTTTCTTGCAAAGAAACTCCAGAGACCATTCAGGCATTCTCCTATATTCTTCCATACTGAGCGTAGCAACAAACAACAAGAGGAAGGGAAAAAGAACTGCTTCTTTGCACTGTATGTCTCTCTAATTAGGCACTGAGTTCTGTCTTTGGGAAATTACACAAAAACATGCAATTTCTTTTAGTACTATCCAAATAGCACTAAAAAACTCTAAATATCCCCACTGCTGCCAGCCAGTTTGTGACAAATCAAACCTTCTCAACGTCACAATAGAGGGGTGTGGGCATAAGGGGTTAATGGCACACAGCTCTGGTTCCCTTATCCTTGCAACTCTGCAATAGGACCTTAAAAGGGACACCTCATTAGCCCCCAAATCTTGTCCACACTGCTCTAATTAACAATTTCCCTGCTGCCACCACCAAAACTTTTAAATTAAAGGGGAGTTTTGGGGAACCCCTAAAAACTCACACTATTTAACAATTAGGTAACGTGCCTTTAACCTTGTCTCAACAGGAGTGTGAATTTGGATATTAGAGTCCAAAATACAGAATTAGATTTTCTACATGTTTAATAACAAAATATCAATACAGGTTACACAGTGCAAAATTATAAAGACATTCAAAATAACATACAAATGCAAAGCTACAATTCTTTAAAAAGAAAATGGGACATGAAAAGAATTACACAAAATATCTAACGTATTACCAAGTTCCTTTAGATATGTGGAGAACTGCTACTCATGATGTTGATGGCTTTGGTCCCCAGGGCAGTTCTGCCCACCAAGTATTTCTGTTACATATTTAAACCAAACTTTCTTTGTCTTGTCAAAGACAACGCCCGGGCTATAATTTACAACGAGTGCAACCAATGCAAACAAGTCTTAGCTCCCACTATCAGTCTCCAAGGGGAGGAGCGTTCTGCATTCCTACACACAGTTACACTATTAAGGGGGGGGAGGAGGGAGGTCTCAGCTTACAGCTTTTCTCAAAGCAGTTTTCACACACAGAAAAAGGCAATTCACATTAACCTTTTCCAGGCTGAGAACACAATACCACCTCTGCGGGGTTGCCAATCCAGGTATCAACTACTCCACATGATTGTATCATGACAACCCCTTTCTTGTTTTCTGTCTTTTTAGGCGTTAATGTTGTCCTATCTTTTTTCTCTACTTGGCCTAAAAATCCTAATCTTTCTCTTAAAAATGTATCCTAAAAATTAGCTATGCTACTTTATTTATTATCCCAATGTTGACGCTAATATGTTTACGCCGGAAGGCATTTTCTGTCACATTTATCTTAGAAATAAAACCTTGTCATCCTTTATTTATATACTTATTTTCTTTCTCATCCTCTAAAGTTTGTGTTGCTTATTTTTCAAAAGTTTATGTTTTTCTTACACAGTCTGACAGATCTTCTACATTTAAATACCTTTTAATTTCTTTTGTTTCTTCCTTCGATTCTATTTCTTATACTTCTATATACTATACTATTTATATTTCTGGTATATATTCTCACTTTTCGCCTCACTATAAGACATACTTAAAGGGGCAGTAAACTTACAAACTAATGTTATATAATTCTGCACATAGTGCAGAATTATATAACATTAGCTTACCGGCACATTTATACTTTAAAGGATTGCAGAGAAATTGTAACTAAAACCTCCTTTTACCAGATGGCCGCTCCTTGCTCTACTGAGTGGGTCTGGTTTTTACACAGCGCATCTTGGCAACACTGTGTGCCCGATCGCGCCATTAAAATGAATGTAGCTCTCTCTGTCGCTCTGGTCTAGTAGCGGGAGCGAGCTACATTTATTTTAATGGTGTGACCGGGCACACAATGTTGCTGTGATGCGCTGTGTAAAAGCCAGACCCGCTCAGTAGAGCAAGGAGCGGCGTTCTGGTAAAAGGAGGTTTTAGTTACAATTTCTCTGCAATCCTTTAAAGTATAAATGTGCCGGTAAGCTAATGTTATATAATTCTGCACTATGTGCAGAATTATATAACATTTGTTTGTAAGTTTACTGCCCCTTTAATGGGACATGAACCCAAAATTTTCTTTCATGATTCAGACAGAGTATACAATTTTACATGTACACTCCCGAGCTTACTCTCCTGCTTTTAACAAAGAATAACAAGAAAATGAAGAAAATTTAGATTTTATTTATGACAAAGAGATAAATATTTTCACTCCCTTATGATCAATTTTCCCACCCCTTCTTTTGTTTTTTTCCTTTTCTTTCTACTTCAATTTTCACAATTTTCTTAATTTTATTCTAATACTAGTCCTAAAGCCCGTTTACACGGGCCATTTTTTGCAGTACAGCCGTCCCACCCCTTGCTCTCTCCCCCTCTCTTTTGTGTTCTCTCCCCCTCTCTTTTGCGCTCTCTCCCCCTCTCGTTTGCGCTCTCTCTGCCCCTCTTTTTTGCGCTCTCTCTCCCCCTCTCTTTTGCGCTCTCTCTCCCCCCTCTCTTTTGTGCTCTCTCTCCCCCCTCTCTTTTGCGCTCTCTCCCCCCTCTCTTTTGTGCTCTCTCCCCCTCTCTTTTGCACTCTCTCTCTCCCCCCTCTCTTTTGCTCTTTCTCTCTCTCCTCTCTTTTGCTCTTTCTCTCCATCCCTCTCTTTTGCTCTCTCTCTCTCCCCCCTCTCTTTTGCTCTGTCTCTCTCTCCTCTCTTTTGCTCTTTCTCTCCATCCCTCTCTTTTGCTCTCTCTCTCTCCCCCCTCTCTTTTGCTCTGTCTCTCTCCCCTCTCTTTTGCTCTTTCTCTCTATACCTCTCTTTTGCTCTATCTCTCCCTCCTCTCTTTTGCTCTCTCTCTCTCCCTCCTCTCTTTTGCTCTCTCTCTCCCCCCTCTCTTTTGCTCTCTCTCTCCCTCCTCTCTTTTGCTCTCTCCCCCCTCTCTTTAGCTCTGTCTCTCTCCCCTCTCTTTTGCTCTCTCTCTCCATCCCTCTCTTTTGCTCTCTCTCTCCCCCTCTCTATTGCTCTCTCTCCCCCTCTCTATTGCTCTCTCTCCCCCCTCTCTTTTGCTCTCTCTCACCCTCTCTCTCCCCCTCTCTTCTTTTGATCTCTCTCCCCCCCTCTCTTTTGCTCTCTCTCTTCCCCTCTCTTTTGCTCTCTCTCTTTTCCCCTCTTATTTTTTTCTCTCTTCCCCTCTCTTTTGCTCTCTCTCTTTCCCCCTCTCTTTTTCTCTCTCTTCCCTCTATTTTGTTCTTTCCCCTCTCTTTTGCTCTCTCTACCCCTCTCTTCTGCTCTTCCCCCTCTCTTTAGCTCTTCCCCCTCTCTTTAGCTCTTTCCTATCTCTTTTTGTCTCTCCCCCTCTCTTTCTATTTCTCTCCCCTCTCTCGTGCTGACTGCGCCCGACCACCCCCTCTCTCGCGCTGACCACGCTCCCAACCATGCCCGCCCACACCCGGTCATGCCCACTTTTGCCCCACCGCCACAAACAGCATTTCAGGTAAGGCCAGGTGTGTTTGTCCTCGTGCTGTCTCTACTGCACATGTCAGCTTCGGACAAACACACTTGGCCTTTTATATTATAGGATGTTACTTTCTTTCAGCTAATTATACCTAAAGACTACTCATCGGTTTCTCTCCATCATGTCCAAACCTTTGCTCCATCATTGGTCATGGCTGTGTTTCACCATCTCATCAGGATTCTCCTTCTGCAAATTAATTTATGACATCCATCAAATGTTTGTCAGGGTGCCAGGAATCAGACTGAGATGAGAAGTGCAAAAATAATCACACCTTTATTAATAGTAAAAATTAATAAAAAGTCCACAAGTCAAATAACAAGCCAGGAATCAAAACCAGAGCTGGTAGTCAGACGAGCCGAGTCAGGAACAAGGAGAACAGCAGAGTCAGGAACAAGCCAGGGATCAGGAACCAGGAGGGACGTCAGACAGCCAGGTAATACACGGGAGCTCTCACAAACAGGTCTGAGACAACGCAAGGGCAAAGCATACTGAACAGAGACCCTTTAAATAATTAGTGATGACATCACAATTCTGAGACTGCATCCTGTCTCACACGGATGATGTATACCAGTCTGGCCATAAAAGGAAGTGCAGAAAATGAGCAGCATCACACAGTATGCACTAGAGACAGCAAGAGAGGTGAGTAAAATGGCTGCCAGCAGCACATGCCAAACAAAACAAGGAAAAACCCTGACAGTAGCCTCCCCTCAACGAACCCTCCACCGCGAGAGGACAAAAGGGTTATTGGGGAAACAGACATGGAAGGCACGGAGGAGGGCAGGAGCATGAACATCAGAGGAGGGAACCCATGAACGCTCCTCCGGACCGTAGCCCCTCCAGTGAACTAAATACTGTACGCTGCCCCTGGACATACGAGAGTCAATAATGCTGCTGACCTCATACTCCTCATAGTTGTCAACAAAGATAGGACGGGGACGAGACAACACAGGGGTAAACCGATTACAAACCAATGGTTTCAAGAGGGAGACATGAAAAACATTGAAGATGCGCATTGCAGGAGGAAGGTCAAGAGAGTAGGTATCAGACTACTTGTGAATAAACTAGATTCTCAATGTAAGAGGTCTCTTTTTTATCTACATACAAGAATGGATGTGTTGGTTTGAGATGTGCTATGATATCGTAGTAGGAAAATGGTGTTTTGTGACAGAGAGGTTAACAGCATCAACCTGATGCAGAAGTTATCTCTTCTGACTTGATTTAGCCCCTTACAATTAGTATCGCGTTCACAATGTAAACGGCACTAATCTAAATAGGCAGAATGAGTAGTGAAAACAGAGCTAAGCACAAACAATGCGGCGTAGGTTATACAGGATTTATGAACAAATACTGAGATTGTAAAAGTTTCAGTTCATGCAGTCTGGTATATCAATACCGCAATACGACCTGATCTCCCACTTGCTTGTCCTCAACGAATCCTGGATTACCAGCATGTAGCATTCGTTCAAGCAGTGCAGCAGTTAGAGATCTTCCTGGGAGCGGCGGTTAGTGCTCAGAATGTGGCCGCAGCTGATGACGTAGGACTGCTTGAGAAGTTACAGTCTGATGCGAGTGGCGCTGCAGTGAAGCACAGCGGAGATGAGCGAGTGTTACACTTGCTTGCAAACAGCAGAAGAGACGAGTAGAGGGATGAGCCGGATTGGCTAAGTGATCACACAATGATGCAGGGAATAATAATCCAGCGAGGAGTGCTGGAACCAATGACCTTAAATAGGGTAGCATAGCAAAACAAAATTAAAGGGCCAGTAAAAGTGAAAGAAGAGGACCTGACAGTAGGCCACAGAATTGACCCGTCGGAGTATTCAAAAAGGACCAACATAACGGGGAGTCAGTTAATTGGAAGGCACACGTAGGTTCAAGTTGTGGGAGAACAGCCAAACTCTCTCACCAACCTGGTAGGAAGGCGCAGGCAGATGCCTGCGATCAGCCTGGAACTTTTGGCGCTGCATAGAATTATGAAGGCAGTCCTGAATCTGCACCCACATGGAACGGAGATGCTCCTCCAAAGCTAGAATACCCTGAGACATGAATGAATCGGGCAACAAGGATGGTTGAAACCCATAGTTCGCCATGAACTGGGATAACTTGGAGGAAGCATTTATAGCACTATTACGAGCAAACTCTGCCTAAGGTAACAGTTCAGACCAATTATTGTGGTGATCTGAGACATAGCAATGGAGGAACTGTTCCAGAGCTTGATTAGACCGTTCCGCAGCCCCATTTGATTGAGGGTGATATGCTGAGGAGAAGGAAAGCTGGATCCCCATTTGAGCACAAAAGGAACGCCAAAATCTGAAGATAAACTGGCTACCCCGGTCAGACACTATCTCCTTGGGTAACCCATGTAAACGGAAGACCTCCCAGGCAAAAATTCAAGCAAGCTCCTGAGTGGTAGGCAACTTCTTCAAGGGAATGCAATGTGACATTTTAGAAAAATGGTCAACCACCATAAGGATAACAGTATTGCCATTGGAAACAGGGAGCTTGACAATGAAGTCCATGGAAAGATGTGTCCAAGGACGCTCACCATTAGCAATAGGTTGAAGAAGACCCACAGGAAGATGTCGAGGAGTCTTAATCTGTGCACAAACTGAGCAGGAGGCAACATACGCAGCAACATCAGAAGGAAGACCTGCCCACCAGAATTGTCGAGTGATAGACCAAATCATTTGGTTCTTGCCTGGGTGACCTGCGGCTTTAGGATAGTGGTAAGTGTGCAAAAGTTTAGTTCGAAGACTCTCATGAACAAAACACTTACCACTAGGTTTCTCAGGAGGTGCATTGGTTTGTGCAGCCAGGATCTCCTCCCCCAAGGGAGAAGTCAAATTAGTACGTATGGTAGCCAAAATATGACAGGAGGTATAACTGGAGTAGGTACAGATTCCTCCTTGGACAGAGGCGAAAATTGTCGAGAGAGGGCATCATCCCTAACATTCTTACTGCCAGGCAGGTAGGAGACCACATAATTAAACCTAGAGGGCAAATGTTTTGCTTCAGATAGATAAGTTAAATTCTTGTGGTCAGTAATAATGAGCACTGGCACGCTAGTACCCTCGAGAAGATGCCTCCATTCCTTGAGTGCCAAAATTATGGCCAGTAATTCCCTGTCGCCAATTTCATAATTGCACTCCGCTGGAGAAGAAACCACACGGATGCAAGGAACCGTCAGGCATGGACCCTGAGACAAGAGGACACCTTCTTTAGTCTCAGACGCATCAACCTCAAGAACAAAAGGCAGGACAGGGTTAGGATGAGCCAGAACTGGAGCGGCAGCAAAGGCAGTCTTTAGACTATCAAAGGCCTTAATGGCAGTAGGTGACCAATGGAGTGGATCATTCTCTTTACGGGTCATGTCTGTGATAGGTTTGACCAAGGAAGAAAAGTTTTTAATAAACTTTCTATAGTAATTGGCGAACCCCAAAAAACTTTGAATACCGAAGACCAACTGGGCGAGGCCACTGCAGAACTGCAAATAACTTGTCAGGATCCATGGAGAACCCTGCAACGGAGATAACATAAGCTAGGAAGGTTACTTGAGTCTGATGGAACTCACATTTCTCGAGTTTACAAAACAGGCCGTTCTCACGTAGTCTCTGAAGAACCTGTGTAACATCAGAACGATGAGCCTCAAGTGTGGGTGAGTGTATGAGGATGTCGTCTAGGTACACCACAACACACTGTTGCAACATATCTCGTAGGACATCATTAATAAATTCCTGGAAAACAGCAGGAGCATTACATAGGCCAAAGGGCATTACAAGATACTCATAATGCCTGCTCCTGGTGTTAAATGCTGTTTTCCATTCGTGGCCCTCCTTGATCCTAACGAGATTGTACGCTCCTCTCAAATCAAGTTTAGTAAAGACCGTAGCTCCCTTGAGGTGGTCAAAGAGTTCCGTAATGAGCGGAATAGGGTAAGCATTCTTAATGGTAAGACGATTAAGACCCCTATAATCGATGCATGGTCTTAGCTCGCCACCCTTTTTCTTCACAAAGAAGAAGCCAGCCCTGCAGGAGAGCAGGATTTGTGGATGATCCCCCGTGACAGATCATCGGCAACATACTCCTCCATAGCACAATTCTCCGCAACAGACAGATGATGTATACCAGTCTGGCCATAAAAGGAAGTGCAGGAAATGAGCAGCATCACACAGTATGCACCAGAGTCAGCAAGAGAGGTGAGTAAAATGGCTGCCAACAGCACATGGCAAACAAAACAGGGTAAAAACCCTGACAATGTTCTATCTGTTCTCCTTTTCAAAGTTTTGTTTCATTATGTTTTGCTGCTATTATGGTTTTTATATCTTTCAGTATAGTATTTCTATTTTTGAATTCCTGAATTTTAGGAGCATATTTTTTTTTTCAATTTTTCATTTTTGAAACAGCTTTGAAACGTACAATTGAGTATTATAGGTTCACATAAGATATGTTACAATGGATTGTACATAAAATGAAGCACAAAATATACACGTTTTGTTCAATTCAAGAAATTATGCAGCAGAAAAACACAAAAATATAAGGTCTTCCATTTAGATCCGTTATAATTAGCTGTATAAGTCCAAAAAGAACAAAAGTCTGTTTATCAGGCATAAAATGTCTGCATCCGATGTGTGTCCATTTTGAGGAAAAAGTAAAACCAAACAAAAAAACAATCTTATTTTTCCATCCAGAGCTCTTAGACATAAGATATAACTAGAGAATATATTAACACAAATAAACAGTAAACTTTGTCAACTGTGACAGCAATAACCTCTATAACAAAGTGATTTACTACACTTGCGATTAAATTATAAAGGAATAGTCAGTCTCCCATTTTGCATAATTAAACATAGCCTATGGGGGCCTCCAATACAGGTGTATCTTCCATATTGTGGGGTTATGTGTTATAAAGTGTGGAACTTTCACCTCTCAGAGAAGCGGATAGCATAAATTTAGTTTGCAAGAAAGGGGATAAAATTTGTCTTTGGAGTACAGGATCCAATGTGCATATTCTTTTTTTTTTTTTAAAGTGAGTGGTTTCTATGCCTATAAACTTTATAACGACATTCAAGGATTTTATTGGTCAATTTCGTCTGGTGACTTTCTCGCTGCTCCCTTGTTGGTTCTCAGTTTCTCACTATTAGTTTTACTTATGTCAGTTTAATTGTATCAGATTTGATGTGTTTGTCATTGTGTTATATTACCTTTAAAGGGACATTCCAGTCAAAATTTAAATGCACATAGATGAATTTACATCTTTAAATAGAAACATATTTGCAATATACATCCATTGGCAAATATGCTTCTAGTGAAAATTATCACTGTTTTAGTGCTAACA
This sequence comes from Bombina bombina, assembly GCF_027579735.1. Classification (NCBI taxonomy): domain Eukaryota; kingdom Metazoa; phylum Chordata; class Amphibia; order Anura; family Bombinatoridae; genus Bombina; species Bombina bombina. The sequence goes on from NC_069501.1 coordinate 216,305,605, forward strand.
TTTTTGTCTGCATGTGAAGCATACAGGAGCGGAACTACCGGTGGTGCAGAATCCGCAACTGCAACCGGGCCTGGCAGGTCCAACCCTCAGGGCGGGCCCCAGCTTCAGCACAGCAAACTTTTTTTTTTCCAACAAATTTTTTTTTCAACTTTATTTTTTTTTCCCTTTTTTTCAGCGGCTGCGCCCGCCCCTACCAGTTTTAAATCAGAGCGTTGCCACGGGTTACCATGGCAACGCTCTGAAACATTTGCACTAACTATTACGCGCACTGCCACTGTGAGCGGACCTCTGCATTGGACTGGGAGAGAGGAGAGACCTGCTCGCTTCTTGGCTGGGAGAGGTATGTGAGGGCATTTAGTTTGCAGAAATATTTGTCATCCATGATCTGCATCTAATGAGGGTCCCACATGAACATACACCCCACATGAGTGGCCCTAGAGGATCCTAAAGAGTGTATCGCTCCCACATGGATCTCTCAGACGACCCACACAGGCACAGTGAGTACATTTATGTGTGAGATGGTGGTCTTGTCGTCCCAGTAATTACCCCTGGCGATTGACACGCATGCATGGCCAGGCTGGCCCTAATCCACTGGCTGCTGCGGAACTTCATGTACCTTAAAGGAAGTTTCTCCCGCGCGGCAGCCAGTGAGGGAAGTGGGGCACTTGGCAGTGGGAAAGCCAGGGACTCAGAGCCTATATTAGGTAAGATGTGTGAAAACTCAACCAACACTGTTGTGGGATGAGACGAACTTCCTCAGCCCATCTTAACTACTGAGTAAGTGGGCAGATGATCCCTCAGCAACTTTACTTCACACTCTTTCCCTAGCAACGTATATATCATGTGGTTGCCTAGTAGAAACAGTAACAGCGGTCGCTAGAGCAGGTAAGGCTGCATTGCCTGTATTATATTATCTATAGTTTTGCAATATGTATATGATATGTGTGATATATACACTAATACACAGTAAACTGACTGTGGTGCATGTGATTACCGTGGTCTACTGTCTCTCTGCCATTTATTGTGTGTGTTGTTGCATACTATTTAGTTACTTGAGTGAACATTCTAAAGAGTTTTTGTCACTTAAGTGTGAGGAGCTCTCTGTAGCTCATTGAGGCAGCTCCACAGGACCGTATGGGGACTGGGGGTTTGTCTTACTCTGATAAGTTGTGAGTTTAGTTCACTTTATTTAGTTCACTTTATCATATTGTAATGGTAGTCATTTTATGTTGTTAATATTAAGTACCTAAATTTATTGTACTTTGTATTAATTGTTATATAGTGTGTGTAGTGTGTGTGTGTAGTATGCACGTGTAGTGTGTGTAGTATGTGTGTGTAGTGTAGCTGGGGATCTGACATGGGCCTGACGTCCGATCTAAAGCTTATCTAAATTATCCAAAAGCTCATAAGATAAAATATAATGCTCAAAAAGAGTGATTTTAATTTTTTCTCCATGCCACTAGTTTTTAATCAGGCACTATCTGTTTGCTACTCCAGTGGCTCATTTATAAATATATTTGCTTTGAATGCACAATTATTTCTAGCATTTATTTTCTCCTTTCTCCTTTAAGAACATTATTGGTTGAGATAGTAATTGCAACGGTTAATATACTGTATATGTGTGTAAACAGCAAAGTCAGATAGATATAATATATATCTATCTGGGGGGGGGGGGGGGCCCTGCTTGGATTCTTGCACCTGGGCCCTATGGTTTCTAGTTACGCCTCTGGAAGCATAGCTAGATATTCTCAGTGCCCTTTGATGGCCATGTGTTTTCTTCAACATTTTAATAGCATAATGGGAACTTAATAGTTAGAATTATTATAAGGGTAACGAATGAGTAATACTTTTGAGAATTTATTACATTTATATTAATGGATATTTCATCAGTAATTTACCTAATATATTAGGGTCCTATGGAACAAATCTTGACACAACATATGAAAGGTGATAGGGACTAAACCTCTTCTATATCAGCTAGATTACGAGTTTTGCGTTATGAGTGAAAAAGCATTGTTATGCTTCATAACGCTGCTTTTTCCCTAACACCGCTATTACAAGTCTTGTAGGTATAGGTGTACCGCACACCTTTTTGGCCGTCACGCAACGTCAGTACCGCACATTAAAAAAAGTCTTTTTTCAATGGGACTCCCATATCGCCGGTATTACGAGTTTGCCTGGGAGGCCAAAAAGTGAGCGGTATACCCTATAACCACAATATCCGTACCGCCATCTAAAGTCAGTAGTTATGAGTTTTACGTTATAAAGCTGTAGCATAAAACTCATAATTAAAGTGTTAAAAAGTACACTAACACCCATAAACTACTTAGTAACCCCTAAACCGAGGCCCTCCCACATCGCAAACACTATAATAAAATTATTAACCCCTAATCTGCCGCTCCGTAAATCGCCGCCACTAAAAAACATTTATTAACCCCTATTCCGCCGCTCCCCGAGATCGTCGCCACTATAATAAACCTATTAACCCCTAAACTGCCGCCCTCCCACATCGCAAAAACTCTTTAAATATTTTTAACCCCTAATCTGACATCCGCCCACACCGCCGCTATAATAAACCTATTAACCACTAAACCGCAAGCCCCCACAACGAAATATACTAAATTAAACTATTAACCCCTAAACTTCTGGCCACATCACTACATTAATATATTAACCCCTAAACCTAACCCTAACGTAACCCTAAGCATAAGTCTAACCCTAACACTTCCTAAGTTAAATATAATTAAAATAAATCTAAATAAACCTTACAATTATTACCTAAATACATACTTACCTGTAAAATAAAACCTAAGCTAGTTACAATATAACTAATATTTATATTGTAGCTATCTTAGGTTGTATTTTTATTTCACCGCTGTTTGTATTTATTTTAAAAAGGTAGACTAGTTAGTAAATAGTTATTAACTATCTACTAACTACCTAGTTAAAATAAATACAAATTTACCTGTAAAATAAACCTAACCTGCCTTACAATAAAACAACATTACAATCAAATAAATTAAATTAATAAAATACAATTATCTAAATTACAAAAAAAAATTAAACACTAAATTACACAAAATAAAAAATGAAATTATCAAAAAACAAAAACAAATTACTCCTAATCTAATAGCCCTATCAAAATAAAAAAGCCCCCCCAAAATAATAAAACCCTAGCCTACACTAAACTGCCAATAGCCCTTAAAAGCGCCTTTTGCGGGGCATTGCCCCAAAGATCACAGCTTTTTTACCTGGCAATAAAAATTATAAACACCCACCCAACAGTAAAACCCACCACCCACACAACCAAACCCCCTAAATAAAACTCTATCTAAATAAACCTAAGCTAACCATTGCCCTGAAAAGGGCATTTGGAATGGCATTGCCCTTAAAAGGGCATTTAGCTCTTTTACAGTGCCCAAACCCTAAGCTAAAAATAAAACCCACCCAATAAACTCTTTAAAAAACCTAACACTAACCCCCGACGATCCACTTACAGTTTTCGAAGACCGGACATCCATTCTCATCCAAGCAGGCAAAAGTCCTCATCCAAGCAGGCAAAAGTCCTCATCCAAGCCGGCAGAAGTCTTTATCCAAGCGGGCAGAAGCCTTCATCCAAGCGGGCAGAAGTCTTCATCCAGACGGCATCTTCTATCTTCATCCATCCGGCGTGGAGCGGGTGCATCTTCAAGACATCCGGCGCGGAGCATCCTCTTCATACGGTCGCCACTGTAAACTGAAGGTTCCCTTTAAGTGACGTCATCCAAGATGGCGTCCCTTACATTCCAATTGCCTGATAGGAATTAAAGGGGAAAAAATCCTATTGGCTGATCCAATCAGCCAATAAGATTGAGCTTGCATTCTATTGGCTGATTGGAATAGCCAATAGAATGCGAGCTCAATCCTATTGGCTGATTGGATCAGCCAATAGGATTAAAGCTCAATCCTATTGGCCAATACGATTTCCCCCCCTTTAATTCCTATTGGCTGATATAATTCTATCAGCGAATCGGAATGTAAGAGACGCCATCTTGGATGACATCACCTAAAAGGAACCTATAGTTTACGGCGGCGACCGTATGAAGAGGATGCTCCGCGCCGGATATATTTCAGATGGGCCCGCTCCGTGCCGGATGGATGAAGATAGAAGATGCCGTCTGGATGAAGACTTCTGCCCGTTAGGATGAAGACTTCTGGCCGCTTGGATGAAGACTTCTGCCGGCTTGGATTAGGACATCTGCCCGCTTGGATGAGGAATTCTGCCCATTTGGATGAGGACTTCGCCGGCTGAATGAGGATGGATGTCCGGTCTTCGAAAACTGTAAGTGGATCGTCAAGGGTTAGTGTTAGGTTTTTTTAAAGGGTTTATTGGTGGGTTTTATTTTTAGCTTAGGGTTTGGGCACCGTAAAAGAGCTAAATGCCCTTTTAGGGGCAATGCCCATCCAAAGGCCCTTTTCAGGGCAATGGTTAGCTTAGGTTTATTTAGATAAAGTTTTATTTGGGGGGTTGGTTGTGTGGATGGTGGGTTTTACTGTTGGGGTGGTGTTTGTAATTTTTATTGCCAGGTAAAAAAGCTGTTATCTTTGGGGCAATGCCCCGCAAAAGGCCTTTTAAGGGCTATTTGCAGTTTAATGTAGGCTAGGGGTTTTATTATTTTGGGGGGGCTTTTTTATTTTGATAGGGCTATTAGATTAGGAGTAATTCGATTGTTTGTTTGTTTTTTATAATTTTGTTTATTATTTTGTGCAATTTAGTGGGGTTTTTTTTTTTTTAAATTTAGATAATTGTATTTGATTAATTTAATTTATTTGATTTGATTGTAATGTTAGGTTTTATTGTAAGGCAGGTTAGGTTTTATTTTACAGGTAAATTTGTATTTATTTTAACTAGGTAGTTAGTAAATAGTTAATAACTATTTACTAACTAGTCTACCTAGTTCAAATAAATACAAGCTTACCTGTGAAATAAAAATAAAACCTAAGATAGCTACAATAGGAATCATTTATGTATAAATTGTAAGGTTTATTTAGATTTGTTTTAATTATATTTAAGTTAGGGGGTGTAAGGGTTAGGGTTAGACTTATGCTTAGGGTTACGTTAGGGTTAGGTTTAGGGGTTAATATATTTATGTAGTGTTAGTGATGTGGGAGGCCAGAGGTTTAGGGGTTAATAACTTTAGTATAGTGGCGGCAACATTGGGGGCAGCAGATTAGGGGTTAATAAGTGTAGGTAGGGGGCAGCGATGTTAGGGGCGGCAGATTAAGGGTTAATAACTGTATGTAGGTGGCGGTGATGTTAGGGGCAGCAGGTTAGGGGTTAATAACTAATGTAGGTGGCGGCGATGTTAGGGGCAGCAGATTAGGGGTTAATAACTGTTAGGTGTTAGGGTGTTAGGTTTAAACATAATTTTTTCTTTCCCCATAGACATCAATGGGGCTGCATTACAGAGCTTTTCATTCCGCGATCGCAGGTGTTAGGCTTTTTTTTTTGCCCGCTCTCCCCATTGATGTCTATGGAGAAACCGTGCACGAGCACGTCAAAGCAGCGCTTGTATTTGGGTGAGGTATGGAGCTCAACGCAACCATATCGCCCGCGCAAGCCTGCTTTTTGTAAACCTGTAATAGCAGCACTATAGGGAGGTGAAATAACGCCGCTTTTGTGGCGGTCGGTAATTTCCCTATATCGCTCAAAACTCGTAATCTAGCTGTATGTTATTTATAAAGTGCATTGAACCCATAGTTGCACTAATTATCTATACTGCCACAGGAAATTTCCAAAATACTAGCATATTAATATGTTAGGACTCAATACATGTTCATCATATGCACACCTTACCCCTGTCAAATTGTATTATTATTATTGTAATTAACGTCGAGAGTGCAATCTTGTGTATTCTTCTTCCAGTTCTTAACTGAAATAGATTTTCTGAAATTCCATAATACTCTGCACCTAATCCTTAAAAAAGAATAGACAACTATTTGTTATTTATCGATATAAGGAAGACGTTTAAAAATGAAGTAGTGCTGATGGGGCTGAGCCTAGCCACGCTGGAAGATGGCTGCAACTTGTAAGAGCTCTGAAAGCCCAAGTGCTAAATAAGCTAGTTATGTGTAACTTATCTAACTTTCTTTTTTTAAAGAACTGTGCCAAAACTTCACAAGGTAGGCTGCATCTGCCCTGGACATCAGACCTACAATTTGAACTTAGAAACCCGCGGGCCGGATCATATTGAGCACCCCATCTATCCTCACAACAGAGGGCGCATCCAGGGTGCAATGACGAATCTGGCGTTTTAATAACCCCCACACGGCCCACCAAAACGACACCCGTCACATAGGAGCAGGGGGAAATAAGGCAGCAATCTCAATTTCGTACAGGGCTTCAGACTAGGCCTCGACACGTGACCGCACCTAAACGGAACTTGGAGACCTGCGGTGTCAGAGCATAACTCACAGCTCGTTGGCGGGGGAGGGCACCTTAAGCAATCCGCTAACCCACCACACTTTTCCCTTAACTTGAGTTAAGAAGGGCCATCTGTCAGGACAAGGAGCAGCAAAGAGTCTGTGGCACGGAGTCAAAGCGAGGTGGTTGGCCCTGGGGCTTCCATACCTTAGTTATAACCACGCAACATACCATGCCGAGCTGAAGTCTCGCAACTTTCGTCAGAGCAGGAGGATTGAGCCTTTTTCCGAAAAAAAGGACAACTCACGGTTGCTGTAAAATCGCCCTGCGGTGAGTAAGTGAATCCGAGGCAAACAAGAGCGAGCGGCAGCAGGGTAAGCTCCTGGGAAGCACGCTAATATCAGGTCTCGGGGCTAGAGGGGGTCAAACGTCCACATCTGCTCCAACCTGTACCAGAGGGAGACCACATATTACTAGTTAGGCTGAATAATCAGGCCCTAAAATTATTAGAGCAAATTAACCCCATTAGAGACAACACTAGGCCCTGAGAGGCCTACTCCTGAGAGGCGCTAAGGTTTATATGAAAAAATAGAAAGCCTACCCCAGTGCATAAATCAGGTGGGGGAAATATAAGTATATGGACTTGACAATTCAGAAGTTGAACTTTGAACATATTAGCAAAAACAAAACCAGCCTCTCAACTGTTACACTGGCTGCTCTCACATCTGAAGTAGACCCTCAGGCCTGCATTAGGCAGTGCACCAAGCACTAGCCTCTTCAATATCCAAATAAATATCCAGAATAACCCGCAACTATAACAGTGGGATATCTTTATGCAAGAGCTATCCGAATCAGCCTAAAAACAAATCCTGCATACCTGTCCAAAACCCCCTTAATCATGAAGGCAAACATCGCAGTGAACCAGCATACTTTGGTATGTCAAATAAAAGAGCGCAAAAGCTGACAAAAGGCTCACAACCATCTATCATGGAGAGTTACCTGCTCCCCCCTGAAACTACACCCAGCACCCCTAAAGAACCACAAGACGGGAGAAGACAGACAGCAAAGGTTCACAATACAGGACCAGCGCAACACGACTATGTCACTAAAGAGGACATTAAACAACTCTCCTCCAAAGAGGATATCAAAGAGGCAATGTCAGATGTTAAACACATGTTTGTTGAGCTTAAAAAAGATATAACTGCTGTAGACCAAAGAGTCACCCAGGTCGAAGAAAAACAAGAAAATATGTGCTCAGACGTAGAGCACCAGGCAAGCTTTTTACAATCACAGGAGGTTGCGATTCATAACCTTACTGAAATCATCGAAGATCTAGAAAACAGGAGCAGGAGGAACAACTTAAGATTGCGTGGTGTTCCTGAGTCTGTGAACCCCTCTACCCAGCATAAATATATACAAGATGTTTTCAGATACATTAAGAACTCTCCATCAGCTATTGACGTCCAAATTGAACGAGCGCACAGGGTGCTATGTCCTAAACCACCTAGCAGAGCACCACCTAGGGATGTCATTATCAAGTTCCTATCTTTCAAGGACAAAGAAGACATCCTTAAGCACGCTAGAAAAAGGCACCCGCTAGTCTATGAAGGGGCAGACATTCAAGTCTTCACAGATATTTGCCCTGCAACCCTCCAGAAGAGGAGAGACTTGAGATACATTACAACTGTCCTGAAAGAACAGCAAATTCCTTACAGATCGGGACTCCCAACGAGCATTATCTCCAATAAAGATAACAACACAGCTGTTTTCAGGAGCATCACATGTCTACCAAACTTCAATCAAGCTTTGGGTATACAGATAAGACCCCCCCACTCAATGCTCGGAGAGGGAGGAGACCTACCTGGAGCCGACATGAACTTACCTGGTTGAGGGAATAGCAGGCAGAGAATACCATGTGCCTTATGGGCTTGACTGAGCTAGGCCTTGAAAGGCTCAAGAACTTATACATGGACACTGAACGTATCACACCATGAAGGACGATGGCCCTTTCAGATAAGTTTAAATATCCTGTATTGTGAATATTTGTTCTGTTTGCACTGTTAACAATGTATAAGTGACCCACTTTTTCTAATGTAGGAGGCTAGTCTTCTAATTACAGTGTGTATAGTTGTAATGTTTTGGAACTAGAAGAGACTCAAGTTGCACACAAGTTTACATAGCTCCAATTGTTTATAAGACACCAGCTGTTACCTTCTTTTATATATACATCTAATATCTTGGATATGGTGAACAGTTCAAGATTAATAACCAAACAACCATTTACAAAAGGAGACTAGCCTAGACCTAGGTCACAAAGAACACATTAGCATTAAGAAACAGACAATACATGAGTAGTGTCTAGGAAAACTTACTCACAAAAGATATGCAGTTACAAATGTTTAGCTCAGGTTGGACAGAGCGCTGATTAATCTTCAGACACAAAGGCACTTTTCTTTTCCTTTTATTTTGTGTTTTCCTTTTTTTTAACTTATCGTCTTAAAGTTGCACAAACTTACAAAAATATGTTTGAAGCTTACATACAGTATGGTTATCTCTTAGCACTAGGGTTACTACCCCTATTTGTTTGTATTGGTATTGTGAAAGTGTTGCATTGTTACTTTGACACAACATAGTTGTTTTGAAAGAAAACACTGTGTATTTCAGCTCCAAACCCACGCTTTTCATAAACTGTGTTCCTAACCTTAACTTATACCCCTACCCTACACCTTTCAAACATATCTTGCTCCCCACTTCCTAATCACTCTCTCTTCCCTCAACTTACCGCTTTTTTTTCTTTTCTTTTCATTCTTTCCCCTTTTCCTTCCCTACTGAAAAAGGCACCACTGCAAAGTTATTAAAAATCTCTCTGTGGATATAATCACCATAAACGCTAAGGGACTTAATAGCCCCGGAAAACGTTCAATAGTCACAAAAAGGTTAAAGAGGATGGGGCGAGACATCATATTTCTTCAAGAGACGCATTTTGCAAAACAACACGAGCCAAAATGGTATAATCTCTATTATCCTACCGCATATTTTGCCTCAAGGCCGACAAAAAAGAATGGGGTGGGGATTTTATTTAGCACAAGAATTTAATTCTCACAGGTAGCTTGTATGGCAGACCGTTAAAACTGGTAAATATATATTCCCATAATCACTCCCAGTCCACCTTTTTTAAGAAAATAGCCCATAAGTTACTCGAATCGCAGGCAGGAATAAAGTTCCTGGGAGGAGATTTTATTATCCCTCTGAACCCTCTCCTGGATACCTTGGATGGCATCTCCAGCGCTCCCTTAAAAACAATAAAGACCCTTGCTAACACGGTTAGGGATTTAGCTCTTCACGACATATGGCGTACTTTCCATCCCACCACTAAACTTTTTACATTTTACTACAATCCGCAGAGAAAGTACTCCAGAATAGATTATCTCTTCACAGACACCACAGGCCTTACAGTGACCTCTAGCTGTGTCATCAGACCAATAACGTGGTCAGATCTCAACCTGGTCTGCTGCTCAATCAAATGGCCTAACACACCTATTACACCATACATATGGAAGTTAGAGGATTCATTACTTGACAACTCCATTATTAAAGCAGACCTACACAAAACTCTAACAGAATATTTTACCCTTAATTCGACAGACTTCATGCAAGATACCACAATTTGTGAGGTGCACAAATGTGTCCTGAGAAGCGAGATAATAAAACACAAACAAAAATAACTAGATAACAGAACAATATCAGACACTCCTAACACATATTCTAGAAAAAGAGGACGCCCACAAACAGAACCCAAAGATGTGACACTCCAGAACGCGCTTAACCAAGCTAGGACTGATCTTCTGCACTTCCTGCAGGAGGAATGACACAGACAAGCCTTACTGTTAAGACAACAGTTTTTTGAACAGGGAGATAAGGCGAGAAAACTATTGGCCTGTGCAATAACCCGTTAAAGAGCATATGTACATACACGGTGCTTCAATCGCAAATACTTTTAGAGAATACTATAAAAACCTCTATAATTTGCAAATCGCTGAGAGTTCACAAGCAGACACTGGCCCCAACCCTGAGCTAGCAATCCATCAGTTCTTGACAGGAACGGCCACACAAACGTTCTCCAGAGATGATTCACAGTCTCTTGAAACCCCCATTACAAAGGAGGAAGTGCTACATTCAATAGTCCAGGTCCGGATGGTTTCGGCCTGAAGTAGTACAAAACTTTCTTGGACACGTTGGCACTGCGGTTACTAATGATATTTAATCAACTAGTTGACTCCTCTGCCCTCCCCAATACCATGCTAGAAGCACACATAACAGTGAAACCAAAGCCAGGCAAACCTACTGATAAACCAGAATACTTTCATCCCATTTTCATCCCAAAATTCTAGCCAAAATACTTGCAAATAGACTGAATACATTTTTACCCCAGCTGATTTCAACAGACCAGGTAGGGTTTATCCCCGCATGAGAGGCCCGAGACAATACACTCAGAGTTTTGCAACTAATCACGCATGCTAAAGTCAACACCATCCCACTAGCCCTAGTATCATCAAATGCGGAGAAGGCGTTTGACCGCGTGAGCCAGTTATTTAAGCGCCATACACTGATTAAATTTGGTTTTGGACCAAGGTTCATTAATAGTGTATTCTCATTGTACTCCATGCCTAATGCCAGAGTGCGAGTTAACGGTACACTCTCAGACTCATTCCCAATTAATAACGGGACGAGACAGGGTTGTCCCCTCTCCCTGCTTTTATTCGCCCTCACCATAGAAACGTTGGCTTGTAGAATTTGCGCCAACCCAATCATAAAATGCATTTCTGTAGGTAACACAGAACACAAAATCGTGATGTACGCGGACGACATCCTTTTAACAATTTCTGACACAATCCCTTCACTCCAAGCAGCTCTGGTAGAATTTCCCGAATACAGAAAGGAATCAAATTTTCTTTTAAACCCCCCTAAAACAGAAATTTTAAATATAACAGAACCCACCGCCACACATTTGACAGACTAAGACAGCAATGCCCAATCAAAATAGTTTCTTCCTCTCTTAATTACCTAGGTATCACTCTTTCGTCACAGGTAAGGGAGTTAGTTGACATTAATTATAAGGCAATCAGAAACGATGTATTAAGAGACCTCACTAACTAGAAGAACAAAAGTATATCATGGCTGGGCCGCATCAATGTGGTCAAGATGAATATCTTACCTAGAGTCCTCTATGTCCTACAGACTTTACCGATCTCAACATCCTCCCATTTATTACATCAAATACAGATGGCCATAGAGACATACATATGGAATGGTATTAAACCCAGAATCCAACGCAAAACTTTATATCTTCCCAGGGAGAGAGGGGGAGTGGAAATCCCCCATCTCGAGACTTAACGGAAAGCCATAAACCTACAAAGACTGGTTGAGTGGTGCCAAAACTCTAAGAACAAAGCATGGACGCAGATAGACTGCGAGATTCTGAATAGAGGCAATGTTGGATCTCTGGCATGGGTGGCACCTTCCACCGCCCAGAATCAATTGAGCACTACACGCTCCTGCAGGAAAACTTTTTAATATGGGACAGGCTAACCCACGTCGAAGCCTTTATCTCTATTCAAAACTCACCCCTGACCCCGGTGAGGGGCAACCCAGACATCGGGCTAAGACACAAGGCACGGGGCCAAGCACACTTATATCCCTTAGCAGATAGCACCATATCACACGTCCTACATCAAGGTAAAATCAAATCTCAGGCTTAGCTCACAGAGTGGGATAGCCACACGTTTTCATCATGGTTTTCATCATGGTTTTCCATGGCGCAACTCACTCATTACTATTCAACACATAGAAATAAATCAAACTTTAACAGACAAAAAACACCTTTTGAAAGCCTCTGTGTAGCGCACCAACCTCCAAAACATCTAGGGGCCGATTTACTATGCCCCGAATGGGGCCAACTCGCCCTGTTTCTGCGCGAGCCTTAAGGCTCGCGGAAACAGAAGTTAAGAAGCAGCGGTCTTAAGACTGCTGCTCATTAACTGGATCTGCTGCCTCTGAGCAGCGTACAGCAATCAACCCAATCTCATATGATCGGGTTGATTGACACCCCCTGCTAGTGGCCGATTGGCCATGAATCTGCAGGGGGCAGCATTGCACAAGCAGTTCAATGCTGAATGCCCACAGTGTATGCTGTCCACATTCAGCGATATCTGGTGGACATGATACGCTGCAGCGTATCATGTCCGCCAGACATTAATAAATCGGCCCCCTAATCTCACAACTCTACAAAATACTCCTTACAAGGGGAGACTCTAGTCTACCTTCATATGTACACACCTGGCATAATGAATTAGGGCAAAGGTTAGATACTAAGGAATGGTACAAAATCTTTGAGAGAAACAAGAAGGCCTCAGTGTCAGCTAGAATACAGGAAATGCATTACAAATTTCTGAGCCGCTGGTATCTTACCCCTCAGAGTATTAAAAAAATAAACTCAAACATGAATGGGGAGTGCTGGAGGGGCTGCGGGGACATTACTCCATATATGGTGGACCTGCCCCTATATTCGATCCTTTTGGGACAATATATTTAAAAACATGAGTGAAATCATTGGGCTCACCATAGCACCCAACCCAAACAATTTACTATATCATGAACTCCCTAGGGTGGGCAGAGAAGCAAAATATCTCTTGCTGCTTCTGATGTTCAATGCAGTCAAGGGGCTCATACCTAAATATTGGAAAACACAACAGGTACCCACTCTACAGGAGTGGAAGGCCAGAGTCAGGCATCTTCTCTGACTTGAACGATATCATTTCCGGAAAACAGGCAAAATCATGACTCATGAACTCATGCAAATGATATGAGAGGGCAAGGGTCTCTAACTCGATAATCTGATAATGACGGTCACTCACAGTTGGCTCATCGGAACACATATAGGACACTAACAATGCCTCCCCCACACCCTTGCAAAAGAAGGTCTGGGTGCAGAGGAAGTTAGCCAAGGTGGGAAACTGGACATCTGAACAAGATCTGCGTACCAAACTCTGTGATACCAAGTCAGAGCAATCAGAATTAATGATGCCTCCTTTTGCCTGATCCTGGCAATCATTCTGGGTAGAAGAACCAGAGGAGGAAAAACATAGGCTAGTTGAAATGACCATGAAGCCACCAGAGCATCCATAAACTCTGCCTGAGGTTCCCTGGACCTTGCACAGTACCTGTGAAGCGTGCGGTTCAACCGAGAGACCCCTAAGATCCACTATCTGATTGAAAATATCCAGATGGAGACATCACTCTCCTGGATGCAGTGACTGACACCTGAGAAAATCTGCTTCCCAGTTGTTTATTCCTAGAATATGAACTGCAGAAATCAGACAACAATTGACTTCTGCCCAGGAAAGAATCCAAAACACTTCCTCATGGCTAGGGAACTTCAAGCTCCCCCCTGATGATTGATGTAGGCCACTGCTGTGACATTAACTGTCTGAAAAAGGAGATTAGTCCCTTTTCAACAGAGGCCAGCTCTGAAGGGCTCTGAAAAATGCATTTATTGGCAATCTCCCCTCTTAAGGAACCAAACCACTTGTGCCATTTGAGACCCGCAGACGGCCTCCCAACCTGGAAGACTTGCATCCTTAGTTATCACATTCCAAATATGATGAGCAAAAGGAAACCCCTTGCATTATAAGCTGATGTTTCAGCTACCAAGAAAGGGACTGACTTGTTCTGTGATCTAGATAAATCTTTTTAGACAGCTGAGTATAATCCCTGCACCATTGCTGAAGCAAACAAAGCTGAATAGGCCTCATGTGCAAATGAGCAAATGTTATAGCATCTGAGACCTCCATGCAAAGAGCAAATGAGGGAAAAGAAAGAACTGAAAGCTTAGACAAGCTGACACCAGCTTCAACCTTCTTTGATTTATCAAATGAAGTCTATATGGGAACTGAATCTATCTGAAACCCCAGAAAAACAACTCTTGTCAGAGGAACCAGAGAACTCTTTTAAAAACTGATTTTCCAACCATGTTGTTGAAGAAACTGGAATCTTCTGGTGTGAGATTCTGCTTAACGTAAAATGGAGCTTGAACCTAGATATTGTTCATGTAAGGAAACACCATAATACCCTGAGTTAATATCACAGACAAAAGGGTACCCAGAACTTTTGAGAATATTCTGGGAGTTGAAGCCAGACCAAATGGTAGAGCAACAAACTGAAAGTGCTTGTCTAGAAAAGCAAATCTTAGAAACTGGTAATGTTCCCTGTGAGTAGGAACATGCAGGTAAGCATACTTTAAATATATTTTGGACATAAACTGACCTTGCTGAACGAAAGGCAGAATAGTCCTAATGGTGTCCATTTTTAAATATTTTCCAAAGTAGGAAGGCAGCAAAAAAGTGGTATTCAGTTATTTATTGAGCACACAAAACAGCAACGTTTCGGGAGTACACCTCCCTTAATCATGCATTATAAAATACTGATACAAAGTATCCTTATATACCCAACCACCACAAGGGGGCAGTAATGGGTATTCACAAAGTTAACCATTTCATACGTTTAGTTAAGATAAAAATAACTCAATAGGATACAAAACAGTACTTTTTTGATAATGTTTTGTATCAGATGACTTTGAGAGTTGTATTCAGAGACAAAGACCATCTGCTGGCTCTTAGATTTTTTATCATTTTTAGGACCTAAAAGGCTCCCTCTGGAAATGTTAGAAATAACATTCATTTCTTTTTTAATTAGAGTCTGCGGATAGCCCCTCTCAATGAAACAATCACCAATTTCCCTCAATCTAACATCAAAAAGTTTTTCATCAGAAACAATACGACAAACCCGAAGTAGTTGACTTCTGGGTAAGGCTTTTAAGAGGGCAAGGGGATGACCACTATCAAAGTGCAAAATACTGTTGCGGTCAGTAGGTTTCCTAAACAAATCAACTTTAAGAGAATTATCAATTTTATTAATTTTAGTATCAAGAAAAATCAACTCCTCCTCATTTTTAAAGCAGGAAACTATGTAAAACGTATTTAGAGCTTTTAGATCCAGAACTAGTCTAAAAGTTTTTTCCAACTTGAGAACAATGAGGAGATTTGAAGAAAACCCCATCCCCTGTTCCAATAAAGGAACAGCAACAATCACTCCCATAGATTCTAGGTCCGAAACTAACTGAAAAAGGCCTAAGTTTTCACTGGATTTTTCGGGACATTGGACATAATTAACCTTCTCCTGGTCCTTGTTCTGAAACCTAGTCTGTAAAACTGATAAACTATATTTAGAACCCAAGGATCCTAAACATACTGAAACCAAGCCTCCTGAAATAGGTGCAACCTGCCTGCTACCAGAGTCTCTGGATCGAGGGCCGTACCTTTATGTAGACTTGGACGAGGGAGGAGATTTTTTGGACTGCTTAGACCTGTTTTCAGTTTGAACTTGGCTTCCAGACAGAGCCAGAGGAACCTTGCTTATGAGAGGAGGAATCAGATTTATGTGCCCTGTTCTAACGAAAGGGACGAAAACAATTAGAAACTTTAGATTTACCTTTGGACTTCCTTACCTCCAGTTACAGTAGAAATAATAGAATCCAAAATCAGAACCAAACAACATCTTTCCCTGAAAAGAGAAAGATTTAGAAACCATATCAGCAGACCAAGACTTAAAATATAAATGCCCTTCTAAAAAGTACTGCCAAAGACATACTTTTAGAATGAATCTTAATGATGTCAAAAACAGCATCACAATTTAAAGCATTTGCACATTAAAACAATTACAAACTGTTTACAAAAATCTTCACTAGTAGAATCAACAGAAAACTGCCCAGAAAGTCTTCTTCCAAATGGAAGAAGTAGCAGCCACATCAACAACAGAAACTTCTGGTCTAAAAAAGATAACCTGCTTGCTGAAAAGCCCTTTTATGGAATGATTCTAAATGTTCTTTAAATGAAGTGCTATCTTCCAAAAGAACAAAAATGGTAAACAAAAAAAGATGATGACTGATTCAGCAGTCTTAGAGCTAGTAGAAGGTAAATTATGAACTGACCTCTTACTCTTACTTGAATGTGGCATAGCTGCCAACATTTCAGATACTGTAGAGTGAATGAAGTCCTTAACTTCAGGAGCAAACTCTGAAGAACTCCCCTGTAAGGAACAAACAGGAGGAGCAGTAACACCTTTAGAAGCAAGAGAAGCATTAGTCTGATCATAATGCATTCAAACATTAAGATATTTTGCATAAATGTGCTGGAGGTAACACCTCTGCCTGTTTACAATAAACACATTTAACACTGGTGAAAAAGTGTTCAGTGGACCAAGCTTCTAAAGTAGCACAGAATCAGAAGGCTCAAATAAGTTATGTGCATAAATATATAGACATATACTAAAATATTTATATCAACAATAAAATAGCTCTTCATGTTAGGGGGAAAAAAACTTACTCCCTCCAAAAGTAGCCCTCAAAAATTTAGAAAAGCCAAGGCATGCTAAACCAATACTCAAAAAAGAGAATAACACACCAGGACACTTGACAGATAGTGCACTAAGCAAAGAGGGAACACGAGCGCAACCCAATGTAAGATAAGGGGAAAAGTGCACCAAAACTAACCTGTGAGCGAAAAACCATACGAGCGCAATCCTGAAAAGCTTACATGTGCTATCCCAAACTGCTGATGTGTGCAGACTCGAAAGCCGATGTGCGTAATCAACAATTCTATGTGCGTTTTAAAAACAAACTAGAAAAAATTTAAAGGGGAATAACTAAATTATAAATATATCTGTCCCAAGGCTGTGGAAGGCTTGTGACTAATTCACATGAGGTGAAAAATATGTCGCTACCCATACTCCAAACACAACCTTCCAACAAAAACTGCACTCTGAGGGGAAATGAGCTTCAACTCGTTCAAAGAACCCATCTCACTGAAGAATAACATGCACATCTTCCTTCTTTACCTTCCTCCAGCAAAGACAAGGCAAGGACAGGACTAATTTCCTGTAAGGTGGGAGGGCTTTTTTTTTTTTTTTTAAACTCTTGGGAATCTCTGCCTCCGCCTAGTGGCAGTGAAGAATAATTCCTTGGAGGAATAGATCGTTTGCACTCACCACCTGTATTAAACCTGTATTAAATCTACAGGAAAATAGCAAAAACAAATTGAAGTCTTAGGGTAGATTTAACAAATGTTAAACGGACATGATTTGCAATAGCATACGCTGGCAGCATTTAACATTGCACAAGCATTTCTTGTGAAATGCTTGTGCAATGCAGCCTCCCTGCTCACTTGCGGCCAATTGGCTATTAGCAGGGGATGTCAATCATCCCAATCGGATTAGTATGATTTCAGTCCGCCAAGTTAAGGAGCAGCGGTCTTATATCTAAACACAAAATATTGCAGCAGCTTTGTACTGTGGAAACAACTTGTTATGATATAGAAGTACTACAAAGATACATAGCAGCAACGATGAACAGTTAATTCTGTTGAACCTAGCTGGTCCTGTCCTTTTAAATTTACACTAAAGTAAATCACTCTAAAGATACTTGCAAAACGCTATTTAATTTAAAGGGATATAAAAGTTTAATTGTTGCAATAAAAAAGCACTAAGTAGTGGGTTATACTTTAATAGAAAACATTGCAATTTGTTTTAGTCATAATTTTCAAAGGATTTTATCAACACCTTGATATTTTTATATAAAATGTTTTGTTGTGCATAGTGAAATAACTGCAATATATTTTCATTGTTTATTTTACCCTGTTTTATGTGATTTAGCTATTTAAATTGAGCAATTTCTAATTCTGAGAACTTAAAATCACTTTCTGACTTCTCAAGGCCATCTCTGCTATATACATGTCTCTAAATGGCTTAATCAGATAACGACTGCAAAACAATTTACTTTATACTAACTGTATGACTGGCTAGCCTTTTTGTCTGTGTACTAAAGCTCAGATTGGCCCCTCCAAATAAGGCAAATGATAGTTTGAGTTTGGCTATTGTAAAATAATTGACGTAAAATATATTAATTTGTTTTAAAAACATTAAAGGGACACTCAAGTCAAAATGAATTTTTAGGATTCAGATAGATCATGCAGTTTTAAGACACTTTCCAATTTACTTCCAATATCAAATTTTGCACAGTCTTTTTAAATTCACACTTTCTCAGGAAACAAGCTCCTACTGAGAATGTGCACAAGCTCACTTGATATACATATACTACTCTGTGATTGGCTGATATATGTCACATGATTCAGGGGGCCGGAAAATTGGAGAAAAAATAAATTTGACAGAAAAAAAATCAACTGCTTATTTGAAATTCAGAGTAGGTGTTATTGCATTGTGTTTTTATTAAGTACTTATTAATTATGTAATTCCATTGTATTGAGTGGTCCTTTACATGGCTGATATGTTATTCTATTGCAGCACAACAGAAATGTCTTGTAATTACAAGGTTTCTACTGTCCCTTTTTTTATTAAAGGGAAAAATAGATGCATACATAATATATAGTAGGAGCATTACATAAAATATTCATAACATATCTGACTTGGATTTTGCAATTTTGTTGGTATTCCTCTTTTTTAGTCCCCTAGTTCAGTCATATAGGTCTCTCTTGGACCTTTTGTGTAAACTTGGTTTGAGTCCGGGGGTTATTTTTAAACATAAGATAACGTAAATACATAAAGAAAAAAATGCATCTAAAAAAGAAACTAATATTTGAATGATGGAATCATTTACATTATATTGATGCATGAACCAGAACTGAGTAAGGATAAACAAGAATATGGCGCTGATTAATAAAGGAAAACTAAGCCACTCTTAAGACAGTCACCCCAGGACTGTCACAAATACAACAATGTCGAAAGGGTAAAAGAGGGCGCTGAAAGCTAAATTTACCACCACACCTAGTCAAATATCAAGAAAAAAGTAAAGCATAAGAGGATATAGTGGTTAAAAAACTTTACTAAGACTTAAAATACAATACAATAAAAAATAACAATAAAAGGGATGTCTCCCTTAATGAAAGAAGTATATTTTAAATAAAACTGGAATACCACCCTAAAAAATTGAGCTCAAAATTTGAAGAGCATATAAATAATGTTAAAATCCAGCAGAGAAAATAATTGATACAAAGTTGAATTGAAGTCTCCGGTCAGAATAAAATGTCACAATCAATAATATGTGTGTTACAAAGTTCCTGTTGGTAACAGATCAACGCTGCAGTTGTGATAGATAAAATTCAGCGTAGTATTCTGAAAGTTATGGTATAACACTGGTTAAGCCACCTAAAACCAGGTGTGAAACACCTTAATGCCGGAAAGTATACAGCTTAGTCTTACTCACACTTTGTTCAGAATAGCTTAATGATGATCTTTTGGCTCCCACTGCTGAAGGTTTACACAGGTATGAAGAATCTCCCAGTACTGCACGCTTCTATTGGCGTCGGCTGAACCCGGTCAGCATAAATGGAGACTGCTCTTTTTTTTCGGCGTCCGTGTTAGGCCAATAAGATCCCAATACAGGAGGGAGAAGAATGATTCAAAGACCCGCACTTAGCGTGGAACATGCACGGGCAACAAGGTTGAAAGCTAGGTACCTAGATTTGAGGAAAATGTCCTTGACAGGAAACAACACAGACTCAATCTACGCGTTTCACCCGTATGGTAGGGCTTTTTCAAGATAATGGTCGTTCCCGGGACAAAATTTAAATATCCGCTGAAATTATTTCATTGGTTGCAGCTCACACACAATGCACAACTCACAAAGGTGGACATCTTAAAATTTTCATTTTTGTATGAGAGACATTCAAACAATCTGGGCAAGACTCCTGAATGCCATATTTTAACTATAAGCGTAAGAGTAAATTTCTGTGTTACAAAATATATGCCCAAAGGCACTGTGTTCAGTCTTTATCAAGACGCTACTCCTACTACCAATTATTGAAATATATTTTTAGTTGAGACCCGGGCCGTTGGCCACGAGAAGGATCTCCACATTGCAACCTCCTCACATGCAGGAGTTGTAATTCTGAATATTTGAAAACTCTTAGTCTTTGCTCAGGATATAAGACGTTTCCCAAGAGGTCCCCCACTAACCTCCACAGGAAGCACCCTAAGATTTATAAGGGCAATTAGAAGAGAAAAGGCAAAGGGAGATAAATAATTAAATAAAAACAGTGTCTGTTATCTGCTGCTAAAAAGGGTGTTCTTATATAATTTTCAAGGTGATATTGGGAATAGGCGCTTAATCTAGTATTGTAGAGCACAAAAAGAAATGATAAAATCGCATTGAACTTACAAAACTTAAGTATGCAAACATGTAAGGAAAAATGATCTAACTCACAATTTATTTGTCAAATAAGATAAGGTATAACCTGACTTTTCTAAATTACTGTTAGTCCAGCTTTCTAAATCTCAAGTGGTTCTCATTTATCAACTGACTGTTAGGGTTCAACTTGTTTAGGTAGAAGTTTGTGTACATCCACAGGGAAAAAGTTGTTGTCATTCTATTAGATGGGATGGCAGATAATGACTCAGAGAGATATTTGTGGTAATCCAGGAGTACCCCGAGCCCCTGGAGTGACACCACCCTCAATGTTGCCTTGTCTGTCGGTGTAGTCCCGAAGTTAATATTTGTAGGTTGTGCGGGTGGGCTAGCAGCTGCAATTTGACTTGCTATGTCAGTAGGCAGATGTTTGGGTGTGAGATATGCATTTAAGGTCGAATTAGTATTGGTGGTCTTTTGTTTTGACTTAGTTGAAGGTGAGCCGGTGTTCTGTTATGGTATCACCACGTAGAGTGGCGTTAATGCAGGGAGAGGTGTTGTACCTTTGTGCGAGGTTCTTCACTGCTGGGCAGGTGCAGTGGGAGTGTTCATTACCACAGCTCCATCTCCAAGAGAAGTTGTATCTAGTGCTCCCTCCGTGTTCACTGTGTTGTGATGTTTTAGCTGTAGATCTGTTAGGGGACTCTTTAGAGTAAGCGGGTTTCTAGTTTTGTCAAGAAGCAATCTATGCGAGTTAGTAGGCCGTATTCCCTCTCAGCAGCCATGTTTGTTTTTTTATGATGAAGCGTTTATTAGCCTTATCCTTCCTACTGTGCCTGATGATGTTAGCCCAAAAGCTTGGTGACAGTATTAAAAGCAGAATACCTTGGTGTCTCGAGGGGGGTAGCGCTGCCTGTTGTGAGCCGCCGCTCCAGGCCGTAATTGCCGGATCTTGTGTCCCGGCGTCAGGAATACTGTAAATGGCTTGGAGATTGTTTTTCTGTCGAGTATCTCTATGATACTGGTTGGTAGATTGATAAATTCACTGTAGAAAGTATCCCGTATTGGCAGATTTTGGATTCTCAGACAGAGCTCTAGAGATGTGTGACCACTTCAGATCACTGCTCGGAAACGGCCTCTGTCTACTGTCCCTTTAACTTCATTTGTGCGGGGTCCTTGTCACAGTCCCACAAGGGAGCCATAGGGGGGTAGTTATCAAGCCGTCAACCTCAAATACGCTGGAATTCCGCAGCGTATTTGTGGCGAGGCTGATTCGCCTTAGTTATCAAAGGCTAGAGACCGGCAAAAGTAGAATTTAGTGACGTAAGCTTCGATTCGCCGGACTCAGTCCGACACAGATCGATTCTTACGTCACTCCAGATGTTCCGCACACAAGTGCGGCACAATCTGACTACTTTTGCTAGTTATCAAAAAACTAGCAGGTACGCTCGGCACTTTTCCGGCCCAGCGTACCTGGTTTTCAATCCGCCGCCCTAGGAATCAATGGGAGTCTGACCATAGCGAAAGTTCATGTTCGCTGCTGCCCGACATCCCATTTATTCCTATGGGAGCTGTCTACACCTAACACCCTAACATGTACCCCGAGTCTAAACACCCCTAATCTGTCCCCCCCTACACCACCGCAACTAAATAAAGTTATTACCCCCTAAACCACCGCTCCTGGAGCCCACCGCCACTCTAATAAACGTATTACCCCCTAAACCGCCGCTCCCGGAGCCCACCGCAAGCTATAATAAACATGTTAACCCCTAAACCGCCGCACCCTGACCCGGCCGCAACTATAATATATGTATTAACCTCTAAACCGCCGCTCCCAGACCCCGCTGCCACCTACATTATACCTATTAACCCCTACCCTGCCCCCCCTATACCGTCGCCACCTATAATAAAGTTATTAACCCCTATCCTGCAGATCCCGGACCTCGCCGCAACTAAATAAATAGTTTAACCCCTAAACCGCCGCTCCCGGACCCCGCCACAACCTATATTAAACTTATTAACCCCTAATCTGACCCCCCTACACCGTCGCCACCTATAATAAATTTATTAACCCCTATCCTGCCCCCCCTACACCGCCGCCACTGTAATAAAATTATTAACCCCTAAACCTAAGTCTAACACTAACCCTAACACCCCCCTAACTTAAATATTAATTAAATAAATCTAAATAATATTTCTATTATTAACTAAATGAATCCTATTTAAAACTAAATACCTATAAAATAAACCCTAATATAGCTACAATATAAATAATAATTACATTGTAGCTATCTTAGGATTTATTTTTATTTTACAGGCATCTTTCAATTTATTTTAACTAGGTACAATAGCTATTAAATAGTTATTAACTATTTAATTGCTACCTAGCTAAAATAAAGAGAAATTTACCTGTAAAATAAATCCTAACCTAAGTTACAATTACACCTAACACTACACTATACTTTAATAAATTATTCCTATTTAAAACTAAATACTTACCTGTAAAATAAACCCTAAGATAGCTACAATATAATTAATAATTACATTGTAGATATTTTAGGATTTATATTTATTTTACAGGCAACTTTGTATTTATTTTAGCTATTTAGAATAGTTATTAAATAGTTATTAACTATTTAATAACTACCTAGCTAAAAGAAATACAAAATTACCTGTAAAATAAATCCTAACCTAAGTTGCAATTAAACCTAACACTACACTATCATTAAATTAATTAAATTAATTGCCTACAAATAACTACAATTAAATACAATTACATAAACTAACTAAAGTACAAAAAAATTAAAAAATAAGTTACAAACATTTAAAAAATATTACAACAATTTTAAGCTAATTACACCTAATCTAAGCCCCCTAATAAAATAACAAAGCCCCCCAAAATAAAAAAATGCCCTACCCTATTCTAAATTAAAAAAGTTCAAAGCTCTTTTACCTTACCAGCCCTTAAAAGGGCCTTTTGCGGGGCATGCCCCAAAGAAAACAGCTCTTTTGCCTGTAAAAGAAAAATACAACCTCCCCCAACGTTAAAACCCACCACCCACATACCCCTAATCTAACCCAAACCCCCCTTAAATAAACCTAACACTACCCCCCTGAAGATCATCCTACCTTGAGTCGTCTTCACTCAGCCGAGCCACTGATGGAACCGAAGAGGAGATCCGGAGCGGCAGAAGTGATCCTCCAAGGGGCTCTGAAGAAGTCTTCCATCCGATGAAGTGATCCTCCAAGGGGCGCTGAAGAAGTCTTCCATCCGGGCGATGTCATCTTCCAAGCGGCGCTGAAGAAGTCTTCCATCCGGGCGATGTCATCTTCCAAGCGGGGTCTTCAATCTTCTTTCTTCAGGATCCATCTTCATCCCGCCGACGCGGAACATCCTTCTTCCCCGACGGACTAACGACGAATGAAGGCTCCTTTAAGGGATGTCATCCAAGATGGCGTCCCTTCAATTCCGATTGGCTGATAGGATTCTATCAGCCAATCGGAATTAAGGTAGGAAAAATCTGATTGGCTGATTGTCATATTTTTATGTCTGGCCTTGTTCTTTGAGTATCGTTTGTTCCCTCTGCCCTTCAACCTATATCGACACTCCTCTTTTCAACTTCCTATAAAGGATGAACTCACCTCTTTCTAAATGCTTGGTATTCGTGCCGCCTACTCTTAGCAGCTGCACTCAAGCTTCAAGCCTCTACGATTCAGAACCTCTCTGAAACTACCTCTCCCAGCACCTATCGTGAGACGTCACACGCCACCGGAAGTGTATTCGACAACGGCTCACTGCATAGTTACTAACCGCAACTCGCTTCAGGCAAACTCTCAACTTACTACCGGACTTCATCCCTGTCACCAAATTCGTCCTTACCGGTAAGCGACCTAACAATATCAATACTTAGCAATCTTTCCGGAGCTCATATGGAATAATAACTTTACTTGGGAATCATTCTGGATATCATATTAACGGTTGTAATAGGAAACAAGATGTCATTAAATAACACGATTCTGTAACATAAGTGTCAACCTGCAATATCCTCAGAGAGTTTTCTCCTATATTTGTAATAAGCACCTAGGATACAGATAGACTAAGTTAGTTTACAATCAAGTACTATAGGGGTTCATTGCTCTATTTTTTTACCTTAAAGGGACAGTCTAGGCCAAAATAAACTTTCATGATTCAGATAGAGCATGTAATTTTAAACAATTTTCCAATTTACTTTTATCACCAATTTTGCTTTTTTCTCTTGGTATTCTTAGTTGAAAGCTTAACCTAGGAGGTTCATATGCTAATTTCTTAGACCTTGAAGCCCACCTCTTTCAGATTGCATTTTAACAGTTTTTCACCACTAGAGGGTGTTAGTTCACGTATTTCATATAGATAACACTGTGCTCGTGCACGAGAAGTTATCTGGGAGCAGGCACTGATTGGCTAGACTGCAAGTCTGTCAAAAGAACTGAAAAAAGGGGCAGTTTGCAGAGGCTTAGATATAAGATAATCACAGAGGTTAAAAGTATATTATTATAAATGTGTTAGTTATACAAAACTGGGAAATGGGTAATAAAGGGATTATCTATCTTTTAAAACAATAAAAATTCTGGTGTAGACTGTCCCTTTAACCATTTACTCAACTACCGGTTAAGCTGTTTTAACCCTGTGCAAAGAAGTAATATTCTTCCATCTCAGATGTGAGAACAGCATTACCGCATATTATCTGAAAGGGGATTGTAGAGGCACTACAATTAACACTTTCCTATTCCACCTGTGTGGGTTGTGCTCTCCATCTCCCATCATACACATATACTTAACCTGCAGTTGAGGTCCTTACATTCATTTCTTTCTCTCTACTTTAGGGGAAGAATTAATCATTACACTAATACCAAGCCTTTTGAACATGGACCCAGCAGGATTAATCTCCCATGTGGAGGCACTCACACTGACTGTAGAAAATTTGACTAAGGGAATGACTGCCTTACAAACAGAGAATACATCGCTTAAACAGTACATTAACGACAAAATTGACACACTTAAGGTCACTTTAAGTACCCACGAGCCACAGCCCAACCCCCCTCAACCTTTTTCAGGTAATCGCAACGAATTTAGAGAATTTAAAAATTCTTGCTACCTATACTTTCAGTTAAAACCAAAAACCTATCCCAATGACCACTTAAAGGTTCTTACCACCATTTCTTATTTACGTGGAGAACCTCGCATATGGGCAAATTTTTTCTTTGAGACGGATGACCCATTACTTTATTCACTTGAGCAGTTTTTTAAGGCTATGGCTCAACTCTATGACGACCCTTTTAAACAGCTCTCAGCTGAAACAGCCATGCGGTCCCTACGCCAAAATAAGAGACAGGTCGAGGAATATATAACGGACTTTAAAAAATACTCTGCTGATACCCTCTGGAATGACTTGTCCTTGCGAAACCAATTTCGCTTGGGCTTGTCTGATGCCCTAAAGGACGAACTTGCCAGACAACCACTACCTGACACCCTTGACCAACTTATAGATTTATCTATAACCTTAGATAGACGTATTAGAGAACGACGATCTGAAAGACGTTACTCTGACACAGTACAAAAACATCCACAGGTCTACCACACTCCCACAGTGCCATCCAAATCTACCACCAAGTCATCATCAGTTCCAATGGAACTTGGCTTTATAAGAGGACCCTTAACCCCACAGGAAAAACTCAGGCGTAAGGCAAACGACTTATGCATGTACTGTGGAGGATTAGATCATACTATCAGAGAATGTACCCAACTGCAACGTAAGAATGGTAAGCATAGGAAGGTACAAATATGTTTTTCCCTAAAACATTCACAAACTAACCATTGCTCTCTACCTATTCTGTTGCAGTGGGAACATCAGCGACTGCAGACCCAAGCAATACTTGATTCTGGTGCCAGCCACAATTACATTGACCTAGACTATGTACATTCAAATAAAATACCATTGCTTAAAAAGTTAAAACCAAGTCTCCTTCGTTTTGTAGATGATAAAGAAATTTCCTCTGGTCCAATAACACACCATACTATTCCACTACGCATAACCACTGATACACATCATACCGAATTTGCCACTTTTGACGTAATACCATCACCCCTTTTTCCTGTAATTTTAGGGATTCATTGGTTCAAAAAACATGATCCTACAATTATTTGGTCTAACTCTACCGTTCTATTTAATTCCTCCTATTGTAAGGACAATTGCCTCTTCCATGAACAGTTACTACTCACGGAACCTGTCACTGTACCACAAGAATATACTCAATTCTCTGACGTTTTCAGCAAAAAGGACTCAGAGGTTTTACCACCCCACAGGGTATATGACTGTCCTATAGACCTACTACCAGGCGTAGACATTCCATATGGCCATATATTCCCCTTGTCTGATCCTGAACTACAACACCTCAAAACTTACCTAAAAGAAAATTTAGAAAAAGGATTCATACGTCCCTCTACCTCTCCCGCAGGTGCGGGGATATTCTTTGTTAAAAACAAAGACCAATCTCTCAGACCAATCATTGACTATAGGGAACTAAACAAACGTACCGTAAAAAACAGATACCCCCTACCCTTAATTCCTCAACTAATAGATAGATTAAAAGATGCATCCTTCTACACTAAATTAGACCTCAGAGGTGCCTATAATTTAGTTCGAATCAAATCAGGACATGAGTGGCTGACAGCTTTTCGTACTCGCTACGGTTTATATGAATACACGGTAATGCCTTTTGGCCTATGTAATGCCCCTGCCACTTTTCAATATTTTATCAATGATATATTCAGGGACTTACTAGACCTCTTCGTAGTCATTTACCTCGATGACATTCTGATATATTCTCCCACTCTCGAGGAGCATATAAAGCACGTCAAAATAATCCTGACACGTCTTAGAGAAAATTCTCTGTATGTGAAATTAGAAAAGTGTATTTTCCACTCAAAAAGGATCAATTTCCTGGGTTATGAAATCACCCCAGATGGTATACAAATGGAAGGTAATAAGGTAGCTGCTATCCTCAACTGGCCACCTCCGTCAACAAAGAGGGATGTTCAGAGGTTCATGGGCTTTGCTAATTTTTACCGCAAATTCGTAAAAGATTTTGCTGCCCTAACCAGACCACTAACTAACCTCACTAAAAAGGAGGGAAGGTTCATATGGAATCAAGAATTACAACAAATTTTTGACTTCTTGAAATCTACATTCACATCAGCTCCAATTCTAAGATACCCCGATCCTAAACTCCAATTTATTCTTGAGGCGGATGCCTCCAATTATGCACTAGGAGCTATATTGTCCCAAAGACAAACTAGCACAGAACCCCTACATCCAGTAGCTTTCTATTCCAGGGTGATGACCGCTCCTGAATTGAACTACCCGATAGGGGATAAGGAGCTATTGGCAATTAAGGCATCTTTGGAACATTGGAGGCACCTACTCGAGGGTACTGAAATACCAATCTTGATATATACTGACCACAAAAATTTGGAGTACCTCAAATGCAATCGGACCCTCTCTTCGCGACAGGTACGTTGGAATTTGTTCCTTGCCCGTTTTAACTATCTCATCACCTTTAGACCTGCTTCTAAGAACAAAAAGGCTGATGCTCTTTCTCGCCAATTTCCTCAACCACATATACACCCTGAAGAATCTTCTCTTATCCCTCTGGAACGTTTTATAGGACTCTCTGTAACACATGTAAAGCTTTTCAAAGATGAACAAATGAAAGATGCCACTCTACCCAAATCTGCCTTAAACCAATATCCTGATGGGTTATACTATCATCATGACAAGGTCTACGTACCCCCTGTCCTTAGGGAACAAGTCTTAAGCACACTTCATGATTCCCTACTAGTTGGACATCCAGGCATCAACAAGACTCAAGAACTCCTTACTCAGTTTTTCTGGTGGCCTAATCTCTTGTCAGATACAGCTCTTTTTGTGAAATCTTGTAAAGTTTGTGCTGTCTCAAAATTCTCAAGGACCTCCCCTACAGGGAGATTAATACCCTTACCCACTCCGGAACGTCCTTGGTCAGAAATTGCCCTCGATTTCATTGTCGATCTACCAATTTCTAGGAAACAGAACACTATCCTAGTAGTTGTAGATCTATTCAGTAAGATGGCTCATTTTATACCCTTTCATAAACTACCTACTACACTTGAAACGGTCACCTTACTCCTCTCTCATGTCTTCAAGTTACATGGACTTCCTACTACTATAACCTCTGATAGAGGGACTCAGTTCACCAGCAGGCTCTGGAAGGAAATATGCCGCACCCTACGTATCAACAGCCGCCTCAGCACTTCATTTCATCCACAGACTAATGGTCAAACAGAAAGGACTAATCAATGGATTGAGCAATACCTTCGCTGTTTCATATCAGCTCGACAGGACAACTGGGTTGAACTGCTACCTTCTGCTGAGTTCGCTTTTAACAACACTTACCACAGTTCCACCAAAGCTTCACCGTTTTTTATCAACTACGGATTCCATCCCACGTTTCATTGGCAGAACTCTAGCCAAAACACCTGTCCTGTTGTGAATGAACTGGTCAACACGATCTCGGATGCTTTTTCCTTAACAACTGAAAATATAAAACTTGCCAAGGAGAGATATAAACATCACTATGATAAAAAACATTCACCATCCCCGGAATATCGACTGGGTGACTACGTTTGGCTTTCTACTCGTAACCTTCGTCTGCCATTTCCCTACAAGAAACTTTCCTCTACTTACATAGGACCATTCCCCATCGCTAGAATAGTGAATGCAAATGCTG
This sequence comes from Bombina bombina, assembly GCF_027579735.1. NCBI lineage: Eukaryota > Metazoa > Chordata > Amphibia > Anura > Bombinatoridae > Bombina > Bombina bombina. Next base: position 216,335,064 of record NC_069501.1, read on the forward strand.
TGACTTTAACATTACCACCTCATATGAGGACTCATCCTACTTTCCATGTTTCCCTCCTCAAACCCTATAGCACTCTCCGTCAACACTCGGTGCGAGACCTTCATCTACCTTCATTGCCTCTACCTCCAGATGAATATGAGGTCCACAGTATCCTTGATTCCCGTCTCCTGAGAGGCTCTCTGCAATATTTGATACATTGGAAGGGTTACCCCGACTCTGAGGATTCTTGGGAACCAGCTGCTAACCTCTCAGCTCCTCGTCTCCTTGCCCAGTTTCATAGCCGCCACCCTGACCGCCCTGCTCCTGATCCCCGGAGTTGATCATTTGGCGGGGGATCCTGTCATATTTTTATGTCTGGCCTTGTTCTTTGAGTATTGTTTGTTCCCTCTGCCCTTCAACCTATATCGACACTCCTCTTTTCAACTTCCTATAAAGGATGAACTCACCTCTTTCTAAATGCTTGGTATTCGTGCCGCCTACTCTTAGCAGCTGCACTCAAGCTTCAAGCCTCTACGATTCAGAACCTCTCTGAAACTACCGCTCCCAGCACCTATCGTGTGACGTCACACGCCACCGGAAGTGTATTCGACAACGGCTCACTGCATAGTTACTAACCGCAACTCGCTTCAGGCAAACTCTCAACTTACTACCGGACTTCATCCCTGTCACCAAATTCGTCCTTACCGGTAAGCGACCTAACAATATCAATACTTAGCAATCTTTCCGGAGCTCATATGGAATAATAACTTTACTTGGGAATCATTCTGGATATCATATTACCGGTTCTAATAGGAAACAAGATGTCATTAAATAACACGATTCTGTAACATAAGTGTCAACCTGCAATATCCTCAGAGAGTTTTCTCCTATATTTGTAATAAGCACCTAGGATACAGATAGACTAAGTTAGTTTACAATCAAGTACTATAGGGGTTCATTGCTCTATTTTTTTACCTTAACCATTTACTCAACTACCGGTTAAGCTGTTTTAACCCTGTGCAAAGAAGTAATATTCTTCCATCTCAGATGTGAGAACAGCATTACCGCATATTATCTGAAAGGGGATTGTAGAGGCACTACAATTAACACTTTCCTATTCCACCTGTGTGGGTTGTGCTCTCCATCTCCCATCATGCACATATACTTAACCTGCAGTTGAGGTCCTTACATTCATTTCTTTCTCTCTACTTTAGGGGAAGAATTAATCATTACACTGATTGAATCAGCCAATCAGATTGAGCTTGCATTCTATTGGCTGATCGGAACAGCCAATAGAATGCGAGCTCAATCTGATTGGCTGATTGGATCAGCCAATCGGATTGAACTTCAATCTGACTGGCTGATTCAATCAGCCAATCAGATTTTTCCTACCTTAATTCCGATTGGCTGATAGAATCCTATCAGCCAATCGGAATTGAAGGGACGCCATCTTGGATGACGTCCCTTAAAGGAGCCTTCATTCATCGTTAGTCCGTCGGGGAAGAAGGATGTTACGCGTCGGCGGGATGAAGATGGATCCTGAAGAAAGAAGATTGAAGACCCCGCTTGGAAGATGACATCGCCCGGATGGAAGACTTCTTCAGCGCCCCTTGGAGGATCACTTCATCAGATGGAAGACTTCTTCAGCGCCCCTTGGAGGATCACTTCTGCCGTTCCGGATCTCCTCTTCGGTTCCATCGGTGGCTCGGCTGAGTGAAGACGACTCAAGGTAGGATGATCTTCACGGGGGTAGTGTTAGGTTTATTTAAGAGGGGTTTGGGTTAGATTAGGGGTATGTGGGTGGTGGGTTTTAACGTTGGGGGGGTTGTATTTTTCTTTTACAGGCAAAAGAGCTGTTTTCTTTGGGGCATGCCCCGCAAAAGGCCCTTTTAAGGGCTGGTAAGGTAAAAGAGCTTTGAACTTTTTTAATTTAGAATAGGGTAGGGCATTTTTTTATTTTGGGGGGCTTTGTTATTTTATTAGGGGGCTTAGATTAGGTGTAATTAGCTTAAAATTGTTGTAATATTTTATAAATGTTTGTAACTTATTTTTTTTATTTTTTGTAACTTAGCTTTTTTTATTTTTTGTACTTTAGTTAGTTTATGTAATTGTATTTAATTGTAGTTATTTGTAGGTAATTAATTTAATTAATTTAATGATAGTGTAGTGTTAGGTTTAATTGTAACTTAGGTTAGGATTTATTTTACAGGTAATTTTGTATTTCTTTTAGCTAGGTAGTTATTAAATAGTTAATAACTATTTAATAACTATTCTAACTAGCTAAAATAAATACAAAGTTGCCTGTAAAATAAATATAAATCCTAAAATAGCTACAATGTAATTATTAATTATATTGTAGCTATCTTAGGGTTTATTTTACAGGTAAGTATTTAGTTTTAAATAGGAATAATTTATTAAAGTATAGTGTAGTGTTAGGTGTAATTGTAACTTAGGTTAGGATTTATTTTACAGGTAAATTTCTCTTTATTTTAGCTAGGTAGCTATTAAATAGTTAATAACTATTTAATAGCTATTGTACCTAGTTAAAATAAATTGAAAAATGCCTGTAAAATAAAAATAAATCCTAAGATAGCTACAATATAATTATTATTTATATTGTAGCTATATTAGGGTTTATTTTATAGGTAAGTATTTAGTTTTAAATAGGATTAATTTATTTAATAAGAGAAATATTATTTAGATTTATTTAATTAATATTTAAGTTAGGGGGGTGTTAGGTTTAGTGTTAGACTTAGGTTTAGGGGTTAATAAATTTATTACAGTGGGGGCGGTGTAGGGGGGGCAGGATAGGGGTTAATAAATTTATTATAGGTGGCGACGGTGTAGGGGGGGCAGGATAGGGGTTAATAAGTTTAATATAGGTTGCGGCGGGGTCCAGGAGCGGCGGTTTAGGGGTTAAACTATTTAGTTACGGCGAGGTCCGGGAGCAGCGGTTTAGGGGTTAAACTATTTATTTAGTTGCGGCAGGGTCCCGGATCAGCAGGATAGGGGTTAATAACTTTATTATAGAGGGCGGCGGTATAGGGGGGGCAGGATAGGGGTTACTAGGTATCATGTAGGTGGCGGAGTTGTCCGGGAGCGGCAGTTTAGGGGTTAATACATTTATAAGAGTTGCGGCGGGGTCTAGGAGCGGCGGTTTAGGGGTTAGTAACTTTATTTAGTTGCGGGGGCTCCGGGGGCTCCGGTATAGGGGGTAGACCAGTGTAGTTAGTGTGGGTGCTTAGTGACAGGGGTATCAATAAAGCTGGGAAAAAGCCGAAGAGCAGCGAGATCGGATGAGTGATAACTCTCACAGTCCGCTGCTCATCGCCCCATACTTGGTGCGCGGCTTTTTGACAGATTTATTGATAACTTAGGCGAAATTTTGCAGGTCCGCGGCGGCAATGGTAGGCGAGCTTAGGCGGGCGTATTGAACCGGCGAAGGCAGGTAAATTAGACGCGTTGATAACTAGAGGCCATGGTCTCTTCAGAAAGGCAAAATATAGAGTTTTCCTTTGAAGTGGTTCTAGAAACAAGCGATAGATCTAGACAGTTTCTTGCCTATCAGTAGAGCACATTTGCTGTAAAAATCATGTGACAGTAAAACTTAAGATTTATAATGGTAGCTCCTTGATCTCACTAAAGGCAGTGGCTACACTGAGAATTTCTAGCTGCTCTTTTTGCAAAACAATCAGTAAGTTGTTTGCGATTTTAACACAATCTAGTTCTCTTTATGTTTACTTTGATTTAACCACTTTGCTACTGGGACTTTCACAGAACTTGCCCAAAATACCTGAACATTTTTAGCATTCCTGCTATAAATAGAGCCTTGTTTTTTTTTTTATTTACCTAGCAAAACTATATATTTTTTTTTAAGTAGGCGATGCAAGGTATTGATCTAGGCCCATTTTGGTATATTTCATGCCACCATTTCACTGCCACATACGATCATAATTTTTTTTTTTAACTTTTTCACAAACGTTGGGTTTCTCACTGAAATTATTTTCATACCGTTTGTGCAATCATGGCACAAATTATTGTAAAAGTTTCTCTGGGATTCCCTTTGTTCAGAAATAGCAGACATACATGACTTTGCCATTGCTTTTTTTTGCAGTGCACCACACTTCTATTATTCCCGGCAGTGAAGGGGTTAATCAGGTAGCTTGTAAGGTTGTAAAGTTAATCTTGTCTTTTGCGTAGAGATTACCATTCCACCTGACACCTTCCACCCCCGTCTCTAACCCTATAACCTATAAAAAAAATGTTTTTTTCTTATTTCTTTATTTTTAATGTTCTGTTGTGTAGTGGCATCCGTACCCCCTCACCTTTTTTCTGTAGTGTAGCTACCTCTCCCTTTATGTTTTTTTAAGATGTGTAGGGACATCCCACTCCCTCCCCCCTCTGCTGCTGGACCACTCACTACCTCCCGGTTTCCCTCCCACACCTCCCGCTGGCAGGAGCAGATGATCGTTACAGATGCCAGGAGCTCAGAAACTCCAGCTCTCAGACTGCTGAAGCTTCCTGCACCTCGCACATATAAATACGTCATGTGGTACTATAGGAAAAGTACCGCATGATGTATTTATATATATATATGTATTTTTGGCTTAAGAGGTTAAAGGGATAGGAAACCCCAAGATGTTCTTTTATGATTTGGATAGAACATTTTTAAACAACTTTGTAATTTACTTCTATCATCAAATTTGCTTCATTATCTTGTCATCCTTTGCTGAAGGAACAGCATTGCACTACTGATAGCTAGATGAACACTCGTAAGCCAATCACAAGAGACAAGTGTGTGCAGGCACCAATCAGCAGCTAGCTCCCACTAGTGTAGGATATGTGTGTGTTTTTTCTCAACAAGGGATACCAAGAGAAAAAAGCACTTTTAAAAATACTTTTAAAAATAGAATATGCAAGTTTAATTTGGACTTTCCCTTTAACTTAAGAAGCACTCTTTTATATCACTTTAAGTCCTCATCAGGCATTTTTTGTAAGCATTCCAAATTGAATCTCGTTAGTTTTCATTAGCATTAGATAGTTGACTCTTGTAGTTACCACAGCTGAATTCCATAATCAATAACCCTACTTAATTCTCAGCAAATAATCCTGAAGTAAAACATTTATCACAAGTATTCTGCTGACATATATCAGCCTATACAGGCAGTCCCCGGGTTACAGACATTCGACTTAAGTACAACTCGTACAGAGTCTCAAACAGACACCTAGATTACGAGTTTGGTGTTATGAGTCAAATAGCAGCATTATGCGCCATGACGCTTCATTTTCCCTAATGCTGCTATTACAAGTTTCTGTAGTGCCATAAATATCCCCAACTACGCTCAAATCCATAACGCTCACCCAGACCCAGAAGTTATTGATATCCCGCTACCAAAATAATTCACGATCACTTCAAAAATATCATACAAAGTACACTTACACTCATACAAACACTATACAATTTTAAATTTTTAATAAAAAAATGTTATTTACAAAATATAACGGATCAAACTTATGAGATCTCGGTTGTTAGAAAAAAAATGCACACAAACCCATTTTACATTGACGACCTACATAGACATATGTGAACATACACTAATTTAGCTACATCTACGTACAAATATCATAACATACATACACAATTAGATACATACAAACAATATACAGCAAATTACGTACATAAAACATTGTTATTATGAATTTAACACAAGTGTTGGAAGTTTTTTTCCTTGCAATTTCTCGCCTCCATTGACTTCAATGGGGAATACGTGTTCGTGCATGTGACCAGCCTCTTTCCGTAATGCACACAATATTTTTCTCCTTTAAAACTCGTAATAGCAGAGTTATAATTGTGGCGCTAATTCATTAATTCTTGCTTTGGTCCCGCTATGACAAATAGATCAAGAAATAGACTATTTGACGCTGGAGTTATGGGTTTTACTTGTGTGAACATCACAACAACATCAAATTCTTTTAGGAAATTACATTACATCAACTATAAATCACGATCAATTCTATCATCAACAATACGAAATCGGTTTCAAGAATTAAATCATATTTAACCCCTTAGTGACCACGTCACTTTTCCATTTTCTGACCGTTTGGGACCAAGGCTATTTTTACATTTCTGCGGTGTTTGTGTTTAGCTGTAATTTTCCTCTTACTCATTTACTGTACCCACACATATATACCGTTTTTCTCGCCATTAAATAGACTTTCTAAAAATACCATTATTTTCATCATATCTTATAATTTGCTATAACATTTTTTATAAAATATGATGAAAAAAACACACTTTCTTTTACAAGATATGCCGAGTCCACGGGTTTCATCCTTACTTGTGGGATTTATCCTCCTGCTAACAGGAAGTGGCAAAGAGCACCACAGCACAGCTGTTACATAGCTCCTCCCCTAACTCCTCTCTCTAGTCATTCTCTTTGCCTATGCTAGTAATAGGAAGGGTAAAGTGATAGTGGTGACAAAATGATAGTTTTAATTTCTCCAATCAAGATATTTTTTATTTTAAATGGTACCGGTGAGTACTATTTTGATCAGGGAGGATATGGAAGAAGATTTCTCCCTGAAATTGATGATCTTAGCAGCAGTTACTAAGTTTAATTATGGTTCCCACTAATCTGAAGGTAATGATGGAAACTCTTCAGTGTGAGGACGGTCTCATGCAGTAAACAGCATTTGAGGTATGTGCCTATTTTTCTCTGAGGAAACTTGGTATATCAGAATTGGCTGTATTTGGTTCCTTATAAGGGGAACAGGGTAAGCAGTAGTCCTAAACCAAAAGGGGAGTTACTTTCATACCGGATGTTTTATTTCCTACATCATTGCAGCACATTTCATAAGCAGCATATTAATTGACACTGGGACTTTTATGTTCACAAATTTTTATTATAAAACAGTAAAAGAGGTTTTATTTAATAGTCGTTTGGGAACCAAATGGCTGTTTTTAACCGCTTCCCATGCGGTAGTTGAATTTCTTAGTGCGACGTCCATTGTGGGCGGGGCCTATTTTCACGCCTCAGATGCGCAGTTTACTCTGAAGGAGACAGCAGACATTAGCTCCGGTTGGGCCCTATCTGTGTTTTACACTATCCGGATTGGTGTCGATTCGTTTGGCAGTTATCTGGGGGCAGGTAGGCGCCACAGGTGCAGGGGTCATTATTTAGAAAATTGTATTATTTTTTTTAAAGTAATGTTCCTGTAAAGAGTAAATTCAATCCTTGCATGTGAATGCAATAAATGTTGGCAATTTATATGTCTATGGGCTCCATGTACTAAGCCGTCAATTCATCCGTCATTGTAGACGCGGATAAACTCGCCGTTACTCGCCGCGGGCGAAATGGTGTCCGCTGTCGCTATGTACTAATATTCCCCCAATAAATAGACAAGTCTAGCCCGCCGCGAGCAGTTGCGGATTGTTGATAAATTTGACGCCTCGCTCGCCGCGACTAAGCTGATGGTACTTAACTTTCAGTTGAATTGTCTGGCCAATTATTAACACGTGACATGCAAGGTGTCACGAACATCATAGTAGTCGCGGGATATTTTGCTCCTATAAAAGTTCAACTTATCTAAACAACTTTATTATTGTTCAAAATTTTTTGAAGAGTGATAACAGAGCGTTATTTTTGTAATATTTATTTACAATTTGGATATGGCTTCATCTGGATCTGATAATATATAAATATTAATATAAAAATAATTATAAAGATTGACAACTAACAATACAAATTTAAATAGATTACTCTTTAATTACAGTCGACAAATTGGGCGCAATTTATGTACATGGAAATGAGAGACAAATTAGACGCCAGTTATGCTGTAAGTACAATGCTGATATTACTGCCTTTTATATATGTCTAGACTGGCGTCTAGATTGACTTTCCTATTGTTTTGTACCTTGCCCGCCACCTAAAAGGTGGCGAGGCAAAAATAGCGAGGTGGGAGCGGAAATTGTAGCGAGCGGACAAATAGATTTTTTAGTACATTCGTTTTTTGGCGAGTTGGTGGTCAAATGTGTCTAATTACAGTGAAAAATGGAGCGGTAGCGAGGTTTGGCGGATAAGTACGCTCGCAATTTTAAAGATGCGAGTTTTAACATAATTGACGGCTTTGTACATATCAGTTTGCGAGTTTTGACGCGAGATTTGTTGCGGGTAGCTTGCTGACTGCTTAGTACATGGAGCCCTATATCTACTTTTTAAACGTTCATAGACGTTTTTAAGCGTGCTTGAGAAAAAAAATTGTGTTTTTTTATTTCTTAAAGGCACAGTACTCGTTTTTTGCAAAATTGTTTTTGTCAACAAATAAAGTATTTACCAGCTGTTGTAGTTATTACTACTTTGTTCAACATGTCTGACATTGAGGAAACTCATTGCTCTATATGTTTAGAAGCCATTGTGGAACCCCCTCTTACATTGTGTACCTCTTGTACTGATAGAGCCTTACACTGTAAGGAACATATTTTAGGAAATGAAAGTATGTCTAAGGATGATTCTCAGTCTGAAGAGAATCAGGATATGCCATGTAATTTTCCTCAAGTGTCCCAACCTTTAACACCCACACAAGTGACACCTAGTACATCTAGTGTGTCTAATTCTTTTATTTTGCAAGATATGGCTGCAGTTATGTCAACTACTCTCACTGAGGTATTATCTAAACTGCCAGGTTTGCAGGGTAAACGCAGTAGGCCAGGTATTAACGTAAATACTGAACCCTCTGATGCTTTAGTAGCCATTTCCGGTGTACCCTCACAATGCTCTGAATTGGGGGTTAGGGAATTATTGTCTGAGGGAGAAATTTCAGATTCAGGGAATATGTTACCTCAGACAGATACGACTTAGCGTCCTTTAAATTTAAACTTGAACATCTTCGCCTGTTACTCAGGGAGGTCCTAGCGACTCTGGATGATTGTGAACCTATTACAATTCCTCCAGAAAAATTGTGTAAGATGAATAAATATCTAGAAGTTCCTACTTACACTGATGTTTTTCCGGTTCCCAAAAGAATTTCGGAAATTGTTAGAAAGGAATGGGATAGACCAGGCATACCATTCTCTCTCCCTCCTAATTTTAAGAAAATGTTTCCCATATCAGACTCCATCAAGGATTCTTGGCAAACGGTCCCTAAAGTGGAGGGAGCAATATCTACTCAAGCTAAGCGTACAACTATAACTATTGAGGACAGTTGTGCTTTCAAAGACCCTATGGATAAAAAATTAGAGGGTCTTCTAAAGAAATGATTTATTCACCAGGGTTTCTTGTTACAACCTGCTGCCTGCATTGTTCCAGTAAGTACGGCGGCGGCTTTCTGGTTTGACGCCCTTGAGGAGTCTCTGAAAGTAGAGACGCCCCTAGACGACATTTTGGACAGAATAAAAGCTCTCAAACTAGCTAATTCTTTTATCACAGATGCTGTTTTTCAGATTACTAAATTAGCAGCAAAAAATGCAGGCCTCGCCATATTGGCGTGCAGAGCGCTATGGTTAAAATCGTGATCTGCTGATGTATCATCAAAGTCTAAACTGTTAACTATTCCTTTCAAGGGTAAGACCCTGTTCGGCCCTGAATTAAAGGGACACTCAGGTTAAATTAAATTTTCATGATTCAGATACAGCATGTAATTTTAAACAACTTTCCAATTTACTTCCATTAAAAAAAATGTGCACAGTCTTTTATATTTATACTTTTTGAGTCACCAGATCCTACTGAGCATGTGCAAGAATTCACAGACTATACGTCTATGCATTTGTGATTGGCTGATTGCTATCACATGGTACAAGGGGAGTGGAAATATACATAACTTTGAAATTTGTTATTAAAAAATCTACTACTCATTTGAAGTTCAGACTAAGTGCTATTGCATTGTCTTGTTATCTTGCATTTGTTGATTATGCAAATCTAATGTGTTGACTGGTCCTTTAAAGGAAATCATTGCTGACATTACTGGAGGTAAAGGCCACGCCCTACCTCAAGACAAACCTCTTAGGATGAGGGGTAAACAAAATAATTTTCGTTCCTTTCGAAATTTCAGAGGAATACCCTCTGCTTCCCCTTCCACCAATAAGCAGGAAGGAAATTTTGCTCAATCCAAGTCTGTCTGGAGACCTAATCAGACCTGAAATAAGGGTAAACAAGCCAAAAAGCCCGCTGCTGCTACCAAGACAGCATGAAGGGGCAGCCCCCGATCCGGGACCAGATCTAGTAGGGGGCAGACTTTCTCTCTTTGCTCAGGCTTGGGTAAGGGATGTGCAAGATCCCTGGGTATTAGAAATTGTGGCCCAGGGGTATCAACTGGAATTCAAAAATTTTCCCCCAAGAGGGAGATTTCATCTTTCACGTTTGTCTGTACACCAGACAAAAAGAGAGGCGTTCTTACACTGTAAAAGACCTCTATTCCATGGGAGTAATTTGTCCAGTTCCAAAACTGGAACAGGGACAGGGGTTTTACTCAAACCTTTTCGTGGTTCCCAAAAAGAGGGAACTTTCAGACCTATTTTAGATTTAAAATGTCTAAACAAATTTCTCAGAGTCCCATCGTTCAAGATGGAGACTATACGAACAATCTTACCAATGATCCAGGAGGGTCAATACATGACCATCGTGGACCTAAAGGATGCGTACCTTCACATTCCTATCCACAAGGATCATCATCAGTTTCTAAGGTTTGCTTTTCTGGACAAGCATTATCAGTTCGTGGCCCTTCCTTTCGGGTTGGCAACAGCTCCCAGAATTTTCACAAAAGTGCTAGGGTCCCTTCTAGCGGTTCTCAGGCCGCGGGGCATAGCGGTGGCGCCCTATCTAGACGATATCTTGATTCAGGCATCAAATCGTCATCTGACCAAATCTCATACGGACATTGTGCTGTCCTTCCTAAGAACTCATGGTTGGAAAGTGAATATAGAAAAGAGTTCACTTGTTCCACAAACAAGAGTTCCATTCTTGGGAACTCTGATAGACTCGGTAGACATGAAAATATTTCTGACGGAAGTCAGAAAATAAAAGATTCTAAATACTTGCCGAGCTCTTCAGTCCATTCCTCGGCCATCAGTGGCGCAGTGTATGGAGGTCATTGGATTAATGGTAGCAGCGACGGACATCGTTCCGTTTGCTCGCTTTCATCTCAGGCCACTGCAACTGTGCATGCTCAGTCAGTGGAATGGGGATTATGCAAATTTATCTCCTCAGATAAATCTGGATCAAGAGACCAGAGACTCTCTTCTGTGGTGGTTGTCACAGGATCATCTGTCCCAGGGGATGTGCTTCCGCAGGCCATCATGAGTTATAGTGACAATGGACGCCAGCCTCTTAGGCTGGGGTGCAGTCTGGAATTCCCTGAAGGCTCAGGGAACTTGGACTCCGACAGAGTCTCAGTTGCCAATCAATATTCTGGAACTGAGAGCAATATTCAATGCGCTTCAGGCATGGCCTCAGTTGGCACTGACCAAGTTCATAAGATTCCAGTCGGACAATGTCACGACTGTAGCATATATCAATCATCAGGGGGGAACAAGAAGTTCTCTTGCGATGATAGAGGTATCAAAGATAATCCGATGGGCAGAGATTCACTCTTGCCATCTATCAGCAATCTATATCCCAGGAGTAGAGAACTGGGAGGCGGATTTTCTAAGTCGTAAGACTTTTCATCCGGGGCAGTGGGAACTCCATCCGGAGGTGTTTGCATCATTGATTCATCAATGGGGCACACCGGAATTGGATCTGATGGCATCTCGACAGAATGCCAAACTTCCACGCTACGGGTCCAGGTCAAGGGATCCCCAGGCTGTACTGATAGATGCTCTAGCAGTACCTTGGTCGTTCAACCTGGCTTATGTGTTTCCACCATTTCCTCTCCTGCCTCGTGTGATTGCAAGAATCAAAACAGGAAAACATTCTAATAGTGCCTGCGTGGCCACGCAGGACTTGGTATGCAGATCTAGTGGACATGTCGTCTCTGCCACCGTGGAAACTGCCATTGAGACAGGACCTTCTCATTCAAGGTCCGTTCCAACATCCAAATCTAAATTCTCTGCAGCTGACTGCCTGGAGATTGAACGCTTGATCTTATCTAAGCGGGGATTCTCTGAGTCGGTCATTGATACTCTGATTCAGGCTCGCAAGCCTGTCACTAGAAAAATTTACCATAAGATATGGCGTAAATATCTTTATTGGTGTGAATCCAAGGGTTACTCATGGAGTAAGATTAGGATTCCTAGGATCTTGTCCTTTCTCCAAGAAGGATTGGAGAAGGGATTATCTGCTAGTTGGAGTCTGAATTTAGTTCTTAATGTTCTTCAAGGGGTTCCGTTTGAACCCATGCATTCCATAGATATTAAGCTGTTATCTTGGAAGGTTTTATTTTTAGTTGCTATCTCTTCTGCTCGAAGAGTTTCTGAGCTTTCTGCTTTACAATGTGATTTGTTTTATCTTATATTCCATTCTGATAAGGTGGTTTTGCATACTAAACCTGGATTCCTTCCTAAGGTTGTGTCAAATAAGAATATTAATCAGGAATTTGTTGTTCCGTCCTTGTGTCCTAATCCTTCTTCTAAGAAGGAAGTCTATTACATAACTTGGATGTGGTCCGTGCTTTGAAGTTTTACTTCCAAGCGACCAAGGATTTCAGACAAACTTCCTCTCTTTTTGTTGTTTATTCTGGAAAGCGTAGGGGTCAAAAAGCTACGGCTACCTCTCTCTCTTTTTTGGCTGAAAAGCATCTTCCGCCTGGCATATGAGACTGCTGGACAGCAGCCTCCTGAAAAAATTACGGCTCATTCTACTAGAGCTGTGGCTTCCACATGGGCTTTCAAAAACAATGCTTCTGTTGAACAGATTTGTAAGGCTGCGACTTGGTCCTCCCTTCATACTTTTTCCAAATTTTACAAATTTGATACTTTTGCTTCTTCTGAGGCTATTTTTGGGAGAAAGGTTCTTCAAGCAGTGGTGCCTTCCGTTTAGGTTCCTGTCTTGTCCCTCCCTTTCATCTGTGTCATAAAGCTTTGGTATTGGTATCCCACAAGTAAGGATGAAACCCGTGGACTCGGCATATCTTGTAAAAGAAAAGGAAATTTATGCTTACCTGATAAATTGATTTCTTTTACGATATGCCGAGTCCACGGCCTGCCCTGTCATTTTAAGACAGGATTTATTTTATTTTTAAAAAATTCAGTCACCTCTGTACCTTTTAGCTTTTCCTTTCTCTTCTTATACCTTTGGTCGAATGACTGGGGGGAGGAGTTAGGGGAGGAGCTATGTAACAGCTCTGCTGTTGTGCTCTTTGCCACTTCCTGTTAGCAGGAGGATAAATCCCACAAGTAAGGATGAAACCCGTGGACTCGGCATATCGTAAAAGAAATCAATTTATCAGGTAAGCATAAATTTCCTTTTTTCTAACTTTGACCCCCAAAATCTGTTACACATCTACAACCACAAAAAAACACACTTTTGTCCTGAGTTCAGAAATATCCAATGTTTACATCTTCTTTGCTTTTTTGCAAGTTATAGGGCAATAAATACAAGTAGCACTTTGCTATTTCAAAACCACTTTATTTCAAAATTAGCGATAGTTACATTGTAACACTGATATCTGTCAGGAATCCCTGAATATCCCTTAACATGTCTATATACTTTTTAGAAGACAACCCAAAATATTGATTTAGGCCCATTTTGGTATATTTCATGCCACCATTTCACCGCCAAATGCGATCAAATAAAAAAAATTGTTCACTTTTTCACAAACTTTAGGTTTCTAACTGAAATTATTTACAAACAACTTGTGCAATTATGGCACAAATGGTTGTAAATGCTTCTCTGGAATCCCCTTTGTTCAGAAATAGCAGACATTTATGGCTGTGGCATTACCTTTTGGTAATTAGAAGGCCGCTAAATGCTGCTGCGCACCACACTTGTATTATACCCAGCAGTGAATGGGGTTAATTAGGTAGCTTGAAGGGAGCGTGTATGGTTAATTTTAGCTTTAGTGTAGTGTAGTAGACAACCCAAAGTATTGATCTAGGCCCATTTTGATATATTTCATGCCACCATTTCACCACCAAATTCGATCAAATAAAAAAAATTGTTAACTTTTTCACTAACTTTGGGTTTCTCACTGAAATTATTTACAAACAGCTTGTGCAATTATGGTACAAATGGTTGTAAATGCTTCTCTGGGATCCCCTTTGTTCAGAAATAGCAGACATATATGGCTTTGGCATTGCTTCTTGATAATTAGAAGGCCACTACATGCCGCTGCGCACCACACTTGTAATATGCCCAGCAGTGACGGGGTTAATTAGGTAGCTTGTAGGGATCTTGAAGGGTTAATTTTAGCTTTAGTGTAGAGATCAGCCTTCCACCTGACACATCCCACTCCATGATCCCTCTCAAACAGATCTCATCCCCCCCATCCCACAATTGTCCCGCCATCTTAAGTACTGGCAGAAAGTCTGCCAGTACTAAAATAAAATGCCTTTTTTCATTATTATTTTTTTTATTAAAAAAAAAAAAAAATATATATATATATATATATATATATATATATATTCTGCTGTGTATAATCTCTCCTTAGCCCCCAACCTCATTGATCACCCCAAAAGAGCTCTCTAACCCTCCCCCCACTAACTATTTCCCACCATTTTGGGTACTGGCAGCTGTCTGCCAGTACCCACTTTGCACTTAAATGTGTTTTTTTTTTGTTGTGTTTTTTAAATAACCACTTTTTTCTGTAGTGTAGCTGCCCCCCCCTGCATACCCTACCCTCCCCCTCCTAGATCTATTTTTAAAAATGATTTCCCCCTCCTCTCCCACCCACAACCGCCACCCACCACCCTCTCCCACTACTTTGAAATTGTTAAGCCTGGATCGCTGGCACGCACGTGCACACACCTGGCGATCTTTTCCGACTGCTGGCCGGAAGATTGCCAGCGATGAGCCGCCCACCCACCTCCCTGCAGCTGCTCCCACCCACAGAGTGGCCCTCTCTGCATCAGTGTGCCAAAAAAGGTATTGCAGTGATGCCTCAATATTGAGGCATCACTGCAATACCTTAGAAGCTGCTGGAAGCAATCAGGATCGTTTCCAGAGCTTCAAACCCCAGAGGACATGCCAGGCATGTCCTTGGTAGTTAAGTGACCTCCAATGGAGGATGTGCCTGGCACATCCTTGGTCGTTAAGGGGTTAAATGGACACAAAAAATACTTTTTAAGATTTCATTATTCACAAACAGTAGGCAATTTTAAACACTTCTCTCATTTACGTCTATTATAGCATTTCATTTATTCAAGTCATATGCTTGGGTGAACAGCATATCTAGATAGGCTCACCAGATGGTTATTGATGGCTGCACATAGATGCCTTTTGTCATTGCCTCATACATGTGCATTGCTATTCATTCAACAAACCATATAGAAACAATTTACATAGAAACACATTTACATCATACAAGTACATTGGTAGGTTGTTTAACATTGGATTCTCTATCTGAATCATGAAAGAGAAATTATGGCTTTAGTGTCCCTTTAACATCACGATTTAAACAGATATCATTAGAAAATATTATAGTAGTCGCTTTTTTGGAAGGAACAACAATAAATGAACAGATGTGGGAGAGAATCACAATACATACATATATGTACATAACACACATCACACAACAACAAAGCACACATTTATCTTTTTAATCATCACACAATAAGAATGTTGCAAAATACAACAGAACAAAGATTTGGAAACTAAACAGGCATGTAGCTAATATGATGACATCATTCTAAGCTTCAACCATACAGATTCCAGCATTAGGACTGTACCGCCCCTTTCATCAGTTACTCACTCAATATTACATATACGCAGATGAGAGGTTTGGAAGGAACACCAATAAATGAACAGATGTGGGAGAGAATCACAATACATACATATATGTACATAACACACAACAACAAAGCACACATTTATCTTTTTAATTATCACACAATAAGAATGTTGCAAAATACAACAACAGAACAAAGATTTGGAAACTAAACAGGCATGTAGATAATATGATGACATCATTCTAAGCTTCAACCATACAGATTCCAGCATTAGGACTGTACTGCCCCTTTCATCAGTTTCTCACTCAATATTACATATACGTAGATGAGAGGTTTGGAAGATCTTCATTATTATTGCGATTTCAATGGGACACGTGAAATATTGAGATCTCGCAAATCACTTATATATATAATATTATAGATGTCACCCGTTACTTTATCATTTTGCAACAATATTGCAGCAACATTGATTGATTAGATTCTATGCCATGTCTATGCACACATTATATACAAGTATGCGCTTTCAATCACATTAGCGTGGACGTGTGGTCTTTACTATAAGATTGCGTTTAAGAAGTATTTGTTACACATATGAACAAACATCACGAAGATTCACTGTAAATGTTACATTTTACACTTTAACATTAGGATTTATTGGGGAAAAACAAAATTTCATCAAACACAATAAAAAAAACGCCCACTTTGAAAGCATTCGCACCGCTCACATACAAACAAGTGTATACAATCAGCAATCATTACAAACGCGCTACCATTGGACATTTTGCACTATAAGTTCCCCAAACACCATGGCCAAAGCGTCCCTTGTGATCAACATTGTATCAAATCACTTCTGTGTGTTTTTGCGTACCTTGTTACTCCCTGTGCGTTTGCTCTGCTGTTTGGCTTTGTGCTGCTTGGCTTTGCAAATATGGATCATCCTCAGTTAGATTGTGCAGGTGCTGTTCTACAAGTTTTGTACAACGGAGTCAGACGGGCTCAGCGTCTCCAAGAGAGGCCTGGAGGTCCTCGTGTTCACAGGGTGAGGCCTACCTTGGAGAACATGAGCGACTTCAAGGTTTTTGACAAGTATAGGCTTGTCAGGATGCCAGGAATCAGACTGAGACAAGAAGTGCAAAAATAATCACACCTTTATTAATAGCAAAAAAATAATAAAAAGTCCACAAGACAAATAACAAGTCAGGAATACTGACTCTGTTCAGCATACTGAACAGAGGCCCTTTAAATAATAAGTGATGACATCATAATTCTGAGACGGCATCCTGTCTCACACTGATGATGTACACCAGTCTGGCCATAAAAGGAAGTGCAGGAAATGAGCAGCATCACAGTATGCACCAGAGTCAGCAAGAGAGGTGAGTAAAATGGCTGCCAGCAGCACATGGCAAACAAAGCAGGGAAAAAACCCTGACAAGGCTCAATCGAGAGCAGCTCATGAGCCTTTACTAATATAATACAATCTAAGGGGGCGCTTGTAAAAGAGTAAAACTGCTTAATAGTTGGCAGTATACAATATGTCTGATACAATGTATAATATACAAATAACCATATTAAGTATACATACAGATTTTACAAAGAAATGTCCCAAGTGAACAAAATATACTTCTTGGATATAGGAGAATCCTCCTTAAAACAAATTGACTTATGTTGGCTGCCTCCTCCTCGCCGATTGATCCGGGTTAAAGCTGTAGAATATAAAGAAGAACAGAGGGGCGCCTCATGTGCAGGATCATCAAACACAAATTTGAACTCGATGTAATATAGGCCAAATGGGTACTCACATATTGATAGAGCACACCAATGTGCTAGTAGGTCCTGCTGTAGAATTATCAGGTGTAACAGCTCACTCACAGCTGGGATTTTCTGTGTGCTGCAATGGATATAAAGCATATATAGAAGGCACTAAATGTGCAGATCAATCAGAGTATAACCATATATATTTTGCTAATGTCAAATGGGTACTCACATATTCACCAAGCACACCAATGTGCTGGTAGATGTAGACTGACAGATTTATAACAGGTGTGTCAGCTCACTTCACTGTGGTTCCCCAATGAGCTGGATCCAGGTGCAGGGAAGTGCCAATAATGGTACTCCAATAGGAACTCAATAATCACAGGCAGGTAAGGTCGTTCCACTTAATTTGGATTTTTGTAAAATATGGTATTTATTAAAAAGGTTTAAAAACAAATACAAAAGTGGAATAAGGATATCCAAATATCCCCCTATACATGCAACGTGTTTCTCGGCGCTATAAGGCCGTTTCCTCAGGCATAGTATACACCTTACCAATACACCTGCTTTATATAGTTCCTACCTAACTCAAATGAACCATATCCTCCCTTTTAGGGGGCGTGTTCTCTAATTGATTAGTTGCATACACCTGCATACTTAGGCTCTACACTCAGATTCTACCGATATGACCATTAAAGCTGTATGCCCTATCTCACATCACATATATGGAGCAGCAATCTTAATAAGCAACATATATCCTATACCCACAAATGGTAACATAGAAAATAAATATACATTTCATTTTATTATACATCTCTAAAATAACAGATATATATGTATATTTCATTTTATATTGCATCTCATCTGTAATGATTTTCACAGTTAACCAGTTTATATAATACACATTTTTTGTCTCACAATGATTTACATTCCATCTTTCATTGAATACATTTTTATCTCACAAATATATATCTTCAATAATAATCTTACAATAATTGATGATGTCTTATCTTTTTATAAATCCTTATTCCATCTATATATAAGACTCAATACATAGATATAGGGGATGTAATATTTTTTCTTGGTGTTTATAAAGACGATTGGCATGTCAATCTACTTTTCCCATCTGTTGTTATTATTTTTATTAATGTTTTCCACGAGCCCCTTAGCTATCTTATCTCCGTGAATCCTACCTTTATTATTTTATTTAGTTGCGCTGTGCAAGATGTTGAAAGTATGTGTCCGTTTTCGTCAGTGCAAGATGTTGAAAGTATGTGTCCAGTTTTTTCTCCCCACACTCCAGTTTGTTTGTGTACACAGCATATTACACTTACTTCCGTATTTCATTTATGCTAAATTTTATTTAGCCAATGGATGCTCTAACCTAAGTAGGAAGTGAATTTTAGTTCAAGGGGCCTATCACAGTGGAGGTGTGTCCATCCTCATCACCACCCACTCCATCTCTGTGCCTATATGATAGGCTACTGTGTACTCTGCCCCTCAATACTAGCATATGATTGGCCTTTATAATTCATCAACAATGTTACTGACTAAGGTAAATGATCGCCGCAATAAGCCGCAGAACGTACTACAATGCCCCAACCCGAGTGTCATTACTACTCAATGTCACCCCTGTCATGGAAATTTCCATGACCATACACCACAAATCCAAATGGGCAGAGAAGTGTACATATACCACATACAGTGCCCAAATAACATCAATACACTATTTGAATAGTAGTACCCTATCCATACCTCACGATATACCTTCCCTCAAATATACATATAACCGATGAACCCATAGCTTTTAACTAAGCCGGTTCCCCATCAAAGCCTCCACGACATACCACATCTGATCAACACCAATGTGGGTAATGTCCGCAAAACCTATCTACGTATAGATGACTGTCCACAGTGTAGATATGCTGCCTCAAACCCAAACAGAGGCACAAAACAGATACTACAGCCCCAATAGTGTTAGTGTGAAAAGGTGTTAACGTGTAATGTGTGATTAAATGGATTAGTTATGTGCTTAAATTAGTAAATAAATAAACAATTAAATAAACCCCCTAAAAATAAGGTGCTATGTAATGAATCAAACCGACTGACTTATATTCTAGTATTACAGTAGTCTTATTAGGTGTGTTTAAATATCATAATATATGTGTGTTTCAGTGCTATATATAACTCAAATTATGTGATAATAATCTATATAAGTGCCCTACTTATGAGTATCCTATTACCTATACCTAAATATAGTCATTGGGAGGTCAATAGACATTAACCCCCATATCTTATTATGGATTTATTTATATATACTGTTGTTATATATATTTAATATAACCCCCAATGTAATGAGTGTGTGTATTAAGTAATAATCAGATAAACCAAAAATATATGTGTAAATTAATATAACGTGTATTAATATTATAAGTGTTATAATAATGTGACCCCAACTTGATAACAATTAATATTAATTAATACTCAAATTAACCTCTCTGTGTATTGATATCTCTATTAGAATGATTAACTTTCTTATCGACAATGTTTTAAGGGTTACCATGTCAACCACCATAACTCCCTAAGGTTCAATCTTCCACTTTACACGTTACCATTTTTGTCAGTTCTCTAATGCCTGTTGGTATACTTATTATATATATATATATATATATATATATATATATATATATATATATATATATATATATATATATATACTGTATATATTTTTTAAAAAACAACAGGATGTCTCCCAGGTTCACACGAGCAGAAAATACTGCACTGGTCAACGCGGTCGAGGAGTTTTATCTGCAACTGTTTGGGACTCGGAAGAGGTCGGCGAAGCTGTCGATTAAGAGGGCCCTCTGGGTGTCTATCACCGTTTCTGTGAATTCGGTGAAAGGCATCCAGAAGACCACGGATAAAATTGTGTGGAGATTCGGGGATATGAGGTTGCCGCTTTGCAATCAAGTTTGCCTCATGAGGGAGTGTGCAAAAGCCTGTCGGAGAGGTGGGAATCAGACTCCACTTTATGTGCAGCTCCAATCGTTGACCTGGGAGAAGGAAGTACAGAGGCTGAACCAGGTAAAGATCAGACTTCATATAATATATTAATATTTGAGTATATATTTAAGCAATGTGTATATAGTCATATATTCAACCTATCTAGATCTCACAACAGACGTTACATATGATGGTAGACATCTGAATTTAGATTCGTCACACATCAAATAGGAATAATGCTTTTTCTTGTGCTTTCCCGAATATGCGTCACAGAGCTAAAATGGAATTGCGCATCCGTGAAATTCCTATCCTCCGCCTTCTCATACATTGAATATCGATTCATACAAAAGATAATTGCGCAGAGACGTGAACATGTGTTTGCTGTAACAGTGGCATTACTTTAGATATGTTGGTCAAATGTATACATTAATTAGTGTAAATGTTAAGGATACAGTATCCTGATTTTCAATCTTCTAAATTACAAAAGCTATGCTAGCAATATAAAAATAAAAATTGATAACAATTGATGACAGTACAAGAAGACATACAATGATTTAAAGGGACAGTCAACAACATAAATGCTTGAAACTAAATATACATGATCTCTTTATTTATAAATACATTTTTGAAAACAATGAACTCACGTGAAGAATTAAAATGTTTGTTTAACTTTGTCAATTTGAAAAACAATGTATGATTGTTTGTGTCAAAGTTCTGATTTGTATTAATGATATCCAATCCTGATTCAGGGCCGCCATCAGGGGGTGACAGGGGTGACTCCTGTCAGGGGCCCAAAGGGCCAGGGGGGCCCCATGAGGCAAGAACTAAAAAAAAAAAAAAAAAAAAATTTTTTTTTTTTTTAAATTTTGGCAGCCACCAGTGGGTACTACAGCAGAGTGCTAACTGAGCATGGGAAATGTTATTACAAGGAGTAAAGTATTAGTATTTGAGAGGATTTTTGAGTGTGCACTAAACCACTATACACAGTGTGAGACAGATTAGGCACTTTGTTTGTACAGTGTGTGCCTGAGTCAGACAGCAGATCACTTTAATTTGCAGAGGAGGTAGGACTTACTTAGCAAATGTTTTTTATTTCTTTGTGCAATTTCGGATTGTAACTTCAGTGTGGTAGTAGTTGTATGGTGGGGCCAGGGGTCCTTAAAAACACATTTTATAGCAATATGTAGCAGTGTATTTATGATTATTTGACAATGCTGTAGAAATATATTCTATATTTAAAGCCATGTAGAAATGGCTTTTGGCAGATATTAGTTTTTTTATTACTATATATATTTTCATTACATTCCAGTTTACTGCCCCTTTATGCAAGGACTTTCCAGATGCAAGGAGGCATTTTATCTAAGAGTTTTACATCTGCATAAAATGTTACTCTCAGACTAAGATTGCTTAGTGTTTGAAATGAGACAGGTTAACTTAACACTGTTCAGTTTACACTACAGCTGACTTAATTTTGAAATACATACCAACAAGCCTAAATCCTGCATTAAACCAGATCTAATGGTATGAGTACCACAGCTTATGGTTCCACCAAGACCATATAGAGTACAGCATTTTCAAAATACATAAGTACAGCTGACAGATGGGAACATTTGTACACTATATTTGAAGTGGTGCTCTTGGTTGGGAAAAAACAAACAAACATTTTAAAAGTACTTTTCTTCATCTAGCCATCTACCCAGATCATTAATGTACAATTTTGAATTCACAAAATTATTTTTGTTTACACATTTACAAATATGATACTTTAAAAAGTGTTCTCTTAATTTCTGCAATTTTTTTTTATCATGATGTCACACACTGTTGATTTAGGGGATGCAAGGTGCATAAATGTTTCCTCCTGTAAGTGTTTCTGTGGGTGTCTGTGTTTATGTCTTTGTGCTTTGGTTTGTGTCTATGAGTGTGCATGTATTTTTTTCTGTGCGTCTCTCTGTGAGGGTGGGTGTGTATGTCTTTGTGCATTTTCTGTGGAAGTCTGTAAGGGTGTGTGCATATGCCTTTGAGCTTTTTCTATGGGTGTCTCTGTGAGGGTGTGTGTATGTTTGCCTTTGTGTATTTTCTCTGGATGCCTCTGTGAGGGTGGGTGTGTATATCTGTTTTCTGTGGATGTCTCTGTAAAGGTGTGTGTGTATTTATGCATGTCTGTGTTTTCTGTGGCTGTCTCTGTGAGGGTGTGTGTATGTATTTCTTTCTGTGTTTTATGTGGTTGTCTCTCTCTGTGTGTGTGTCTTTGTGTGTTTTCTGTGGGTGTCTCTGTGTGTGTGTGTGTGTGTGTGTGCACGTCTTTATGTGTTTTCTGAGGCTGTCTCTGTCATTGTTTCCTTGGGTTTATGTGCAAGTTTGAGTTTGTCTGTGTGTGTTCATTGTCTGTTCCTTTTTAGGACATTTTGACCTTACTACTGATTATTCACATCTTTCTACAGACTTTGAGGCTAATGAGACCTTTATGGAAGTCACCAATCTACCATTTAACCTTTAAATTATTGTTTGGGCAGTTCAGGGCCCTTCCTTTCAGCCACTGCATGCTGTTGGCATCATTTAGTTGGCATCTTCCTTTACAAAAAGATAATCAGAACTCCATATTTTGTTTTCTAAATCTCCTTTTTTTTTTTACAAAACTGTAGTCTACCTCATTACTTGTCAGGTCAATGTAATCAAGTGCTGAGTGTCTGTTTGAGTGTCTGTGTCTGAGTGTGTTTGTGTGTTTCTTTGCGTCTGCTAGAGTGTCTATATGTGAATCCTTATGTGTGAGTGTGTGTGTGTGTTTCAGTGTATGAATGTGTCTGTATGTTACTACCTTCACAACATTTCCAAGTTTAAATAGACACTTAAGAATAAAGTGCATATACGTTTTAGTCACCTGGTCAAAAAAATTGCACATGTCAAAGGGGGGGGGGGGGCCCTGGTCAATGGTTAAGTCAGGGGCCCCAAAATTTCTAGTGGCGGCCCTGTCCTGATTTAATATTTTTTTTTATAACTTTATTTATATCAATATGATCCATTACAAACATGACCAGTTAGAACAATCTCGTGATGTACACATAAAGATTAAAGCAGTACACATTACAAGAAATATGATTCAGATATGTGAGAATGTGCATACTTGAGTTTGCCACGCAGAGGCAAGGATCAAACATGTTCTTATATAATATACAGTAATACAACAACTAAGTGCTAAGATCCAGACCATACATGACAAATTAGAGATGAAAACATCAATGCCGTGTTGAATACATAAGATTATGGACAGTTTACGGTACCAGAAACGTGACCTAGATATCTGAGAATATGCATATTTATATTTGCCATGTAGGGGCTAGGATCAACTTTTCTTTAAATAAAACATATATATAAAACATACACTAAAACAACAACACAAAAAATAAAAACTTACCCAGAGTATCCCCAGATCACCCCCCACAGACCAATACCTATGCAGAGTGGGGAGGAAACAAAAAAGAGGGAAAAGGGGGCAGGGGAGGGATGGAGCCCATCCAGCGAGTTATGTGTATACAATTCAAGTGTGGTCATGAGTGATTGTCTGATATGCACCAGTTACCCCTTAGGTTTTCATTTAAAACATAAAGACTATTTCTAAATGGGTGAATGACCCTGTCTCTAACAACAGCCGGTAAATATTTAAGGTAAGCTTCCCATTTATTGAGGAAGCGTTTAATTCGCTTTTCTGGGTCTCCCTTTGCGTCTGCTTGCTCAATCAGCATTTGGGTATGTATATTATTAAAGGGACACTGAACCCAATTTTTTTCTTTTGTGATTCAGATAGAGCATTTTTAAGCAACTTTCTAATTTACTCCTATTATCAATTTTTCTTCGTTCTCTTGCTATCTTTATTTGAAGAAGAAAGCCCAGAACCTTGGACAGCACATGTTTATTGGTGGATGAATTTATCCACCAATCAGCAAGAACAACCCAGGTTGTTCACCAAAATGGGCCGGCATTTAAACTTATATTCTTGCTTTTCAAATAAAGATACCAAAAGAATGAAAAACATTTGCTAATAAGAGTAAATTAGAAAGTTGCTTAAAATTGCATGCTCTAAACTCAGCCTAACCCCTACATCAAACATATCTTACTTTTCGCATTGCAAGTGCTCTTTCCCCTCAGTCTTTCCCCTTCCCCCCGCCCGCGCCTGTCAACCTCAGCAAAGGGTCTAGAGATGCAAGGACATTTACCTGTGTGTTAACGGTAAACACTATTTTTTATGGATCTTGTATAATCTCTTTCATCCTGACCCTTACCTTCACCAACGTTGAACTACTATGTACCTACCATTGCTCTTAAAGACTTTAAAGAATTGACCAGCCACCCGCCTTAACCAACATTGCCTTAGTATACAGAATCCTTCGATACATGGCGGTTGGAAGACTAAATCTACATTTTATAGGATAATACCTCTATCTTTCAATATTTTATGTACAACAGTACAGAGTACTTCCTTCTATGTCTTTTTTTATTATTATCCTGTACTGTATTGAATTTATCAATAAAAGAAATTTTAAAACCAAAAAAAAAAAAATTGCATGCTCTATCTGAATCACAAAAGAAAAAATTTGGGTTCAGTGTCCCTTTAATTAACTGTTGAAAAGGGGGTGTTTTGTTCCCTGCCCACCCCGCTAAAATTAACAGTTTTACTAGCATAATGACCGTGGAGATAAAGATATCATGAGCCAGATTCTTGTCATTTGATATTAAAAATATGATATGTTTTGCTGAAAGGTGGAGCTGTGCTTTCGTCACTTTTGTCAGCCAATAAGATATTTTCATCCAGAAAATGTTTGTAGCTTGGGACAGATGAATCCAACTTGGAGAGGCATATCTACATTTATAGCAAATATTTTGAGCACCAGGAACCCATCGAGAATGGAGACCTGGAGTTATATAAGCCTGTTGCAATATCTTCATATGAGATTCCCTTAGGGTTGTTGACAGGATCACAGATTGCACTTTATTAAAACTAGCATCTATAAGGTCCTCATTGACAGTCAGGGCATCGTAGTCAACCCACCTTGATAGGATTCTTTGCATCGCAGAGGTTTCAAAATTAGGTTATATGTATTTGGGATTTTATTAGAGCCCAACTTTGCCAGAGTACAGAGTCTGTCAATATTGGTAGATTCACCAGACAGTAGACCGTCTGCTTTTAACTTAGTTATATAGTGCCTACATTGAAAATAAGCAAATTTATGAGTGTCCGATAGGCCATAAGAGTTTTTAAGGTCTTGGAAGGTCACAACCTC
This sequence comes from Bombina bombina, assembly GCF_027579735.1. NCBI lineage: Eukaryota > Metazoa > Chordata > Amphibia > Anura > Bombinatoridae > Bombina > Bombina bombina. The sequence goes on from NC_069501.1 coordinate 216,360,891, forward strand.
GAAAGTCAGTGGTTAATCAGCTGTTTAAGTGTCGTAAGATGTCGTGATTGCCAGAGTTTAAATGCTTCCGGGTGTATCCTGGTAAAAATTGCAGATTGCCCTGGATCGGTAAATACTTACTAACCGATTTTTTAACTCCCCATAGCCTACATAATTTAGCCCAAGCTCCAGGGGATCCCTGTACAGAATGTGGTTTTGTATGTGAGATGGTAGTGATGTAATGTCTGCATGGGGGAGAAAAGCTATATGAATCGGTTTAATGAGGTTAGCCTCTATGTCCAGGGAAGTAAATCGGCCATTTCCAACTAGCCAGTCCAAGATTAATTTTGCTAGTGTGGCCCAATTGTACCATGAGATGCTAGGAAGGCGCAGCCCTCCCTTACAAATTGGCATTGCTAGGTAGGTTTTCTCAATCCTATGCTTCCTTCCTCTCCATATGAACCGCCCTAGAGCGGATTGCAAGGAATTTGTGTCTCGTTGAGTAAGGAGGAGTGGCAACATCTGCAGAGGGTAAAGGAATTTAGGCAGTGCGACCATCTTAAAAAGGTGGATCCTACCTGAGAGGGAAAGAGGCAACCAGCCCATCCCGATAATAACAATTTTATATTTTGGACAGTATGTCGGAGATTAAGGTGGTATAGCAAATTCCTAGATATTTAAATGACCCATCCGTAATTTTAAGTCCCGAGTCCACTAGTGTAGTGTTTGATGTGTTTTGCAACCAAGTAACCTCAGACTTATCGATGTTGATTTTGTAGCCAGAAAAGGTGCCGAAATTGTTAATTACGTTGAGAAGGCTATTTAAATTAGTATGGGGGTTACCTACAAAGAGTAACAAGTCGTCAGCATATAGTGATAGATGCTGAGGACTGTCAAATAGGTCTAAACCTTCGCAATTCTGTTTGATGTAACACGCCAGAGGCTCAATAGCCAAATCGAACAGCATAGGGGAGAGAGGGCAACCCTGTCTTTTCCCCCTCTGCAACTCAAATGAAGGGGAGAGCCCTCCGTTGATTATCAGGGACGCCCTAGGGGCATTGTATAGTCTTTGAAGGAAGTCTGTAAAAAAAATGGTTAGGCCAAATTTAGCTAAAGAAGTCTGTAAGTGGTCCCATTCTATCCTATCGAATGCCTTTTCCGTTTCTTATGCTTAAAGGCATGCATCCAGTAATTTAGTAGGATTAGGGGAGTGATTGTTATACCAATAATAAGATGAGATCGCTAAGGTTCTCCGTATAATTATCACGAGGACCTGCCTGTGACAAATCCAGTCTGGTCAGCATGAACAATGGATGGCAGGACCTGTGCTAGTCTGTCCGCTAAAATTTTAGTGAGTAATTTATAATCTCCATTGAGAAGTGAAATTGGTCGGTAGGAGGATGTGTGAATAGGGGCTCTGTCTGGCTTAAGCAAAAGGCAAATATTGGCTTCTGAAAATCTACTGTCCATCTGGGAAGATCCCTCCAAGTAGGCTGTGTACAGGGAAGACAGAGTAGGAGCAATCTCCTTACCTAGGAGTTTATAGAATTCTGAAGGCAGGCCATCCGGGCCTGCCGCTTTCCCTAGCTTGGCCTTCCGTATGGCCTTGAGTACCTCCTGTGGGAGTATACGGTCATTAAGAAGGGCCTTTTGCTCATCTGTCAGAGTGGGGAGATGTACATTATTCCAGAAATGTTGTTTAGCTTCTAAATTGATATTTTGGCTGGTGTATATGGAAGTGTAATATTTTACAAATTCTGCCATAATCTCTCTGTTATCCGAGGTCACTTGTGATTGCGAGTTAATAGCTAATATGTAAGATTTGGGACTATGGAGTTTTACCACATTTCCCAATAATTTGCCTGATTTGTTACCATGCATGTAATACCGGCCCTGTTTATGTATATTGAACACATTATCTTGCTGAGCTAGGAAAGTGTCTCTTTAAGATCATAGTATTGTTGTTTAGATGCAGGTGTAGGACTTGATAAATATGTGTTGTATGCCTCTGTGAGGTTTGAGAGAAAGTTTTCATCCACCTTCCTAACATTCTTATTATGATGTGCTGTAAAGGACATAATGTGCCCTCTCATCACTGCCTTTGAGGCATGCCAAAAGAGGTTAGGGTCAGTTGCATGTTGGTCATTGTCAAATGCATAATGTGTCCAGGAGGTCTTTAAATGTTGGTGAAAATTGACATTATTATATAAGTAGGATGGGAATCTCTATGCCCTCCCTGGAGGTTTAATAGGCATTGGCTGCAATATGAAAGAGATTGGGGCATGATCGGAGATCGTGATTTGTCCTATGGTTGTATTACATATATAGTGGTGTTATCACCGGAGAAGTAAGGAAATAGGCAATTCTTGACAGTGTATTATGCAACTTAGATAGACATGTATAGTCTTGTACCACTGGGTTCTGCGCCCTCCACACATCAACCAAGTTTAAAGTGTTTTTAAAGGAGCCAATCAAGGCCACCTCTCTTTTGTCTTTTACCAAGCGTTGTGTTTGAAAAGAATGTGAGGAAGTAGGGTCTTTAAATCTGTCGAGGGGCATTGCTTGAGTCAAATTAAAGTCTTCTCCCATAATTACCGGGGCATCATACGTAGCTAACTTTGCTAAAAGAGATGCCCAGAAAGCCGGACAATGGTCGTTAAGTCCGTAGACATTACATAAGGTATAGGTTAGATTGTTAAACTGTAAAAGTGCCAAAATGTATCTACCTGTCCGGTCCACCTCCACCTGTGTGAAGGAAACAGTAAGGCCCTTCCTTACTAGAATGGCTACCCCCCTTTTTCTGCCCTCCGTGGGAGAGTATAATAACTGACCCACCCATCTAGTTTTTAACTTTTTGTGTTCCTCTGCGGACAATTTGGTCTCCTGAAGCAGCACTATGTCTGCATGTAGAGTTTTTAAGTGCTGTAGGATCATACTTCTCTTGGCTGGGGAAGTAATGCCCCCAATGTTCCACGAAATTATTTTACATCGTAAAGCCATAATACAAAACTAAAATGAATCCTACTATGGAACTTAAGGAGGCGGGAGAAAACACACGTTCCAAAGGAGAGGCCCAAGTGGTGAAAGAGATATTCTCTGCTTCAATGTGTGATATATTACTAATGGAATGAGCAATGGTACTTACTACCTGGTACCTCCGGAGAACGGGTCTTTGGTGAGTATGGCCTGTAGGGGGCGAAACTGCAGCCACTCCAGAGACATCCTGGCAATAAACAAAGAAACAGGCAATGATTAGAAGTGGTGGTACAGATAAAAATACATAACAAATAAGATAAGGCCATGCTCGTTGACAATTTTCCATATAGCTCTCCACCATATATAGGGACTCTGACCAGAAGGGGTATTGCAGCTGAAGGTTAGAGATTAGATAAGGGGCATATGAAATGAAAATTAGGTACATTGCTAATATACAGTAAAAGTTCTGTGTAAGTACCGCAAAATCATAGGTTACCCTCCCTGTGTAATGAGATGGCCCCCACAGGACAGTAAATGGATGGGGGCAAAAGTAACTCAGAAAAGGGCAACAACTTAGTTAGATAACACTATGTAACTTATATTCCCCATATGGGACATGGAACCAATATAGGTAAACACTATAAACCCTGGGCAACAAAACGTGATGAGCAAAATATACTCTCTGCAGTAATAATCGTAAAGACAACTGTTACAAACATGTAAAAAACATTATACATTGTAAACCATGAAAAGGTCCCTGAGAGAGATACCAAGATAAATACTCAGTTCAGTAGCCTCAACCATTGTCCTGCCTTCTTTCGGAAGCCAAGTAGGCCTGCACCGCTGCGGGGGAATGAAAAATCTTGGGTCCTGAAGCAGTCTGAAGTCTCAGTTTAGTAGGAAACAAAAGGGCCACTTGACGGCCCTGCTCATGCAGTTGAGAACACAGTGGTGCAAAATCTTTGTGTCTTTTGATGACATCAGCTGAAAAGTCCTGAAAGATTAGGAGACGGTGTTCCTCAAATTTGACCTCTTTAGCCGCTCTGTAAGCTCTCAGGATTGCTAATTTGTCCTGATAATTCAGGCATTTAAAGATAACTTGGCGGGGCCTATCTTTCAGGTTACCCAAGTGTCTGTCCGTGCCTATTCGATGTGCTCTCTCAACATCGATTGGTAAATAATCTAAAGGCATTCCCAGAAGCTTAGGAAGCGTGGATGAAGTAAAGAGCAATAGATCTTTGTCTTTTAACGATTCAGGCACACCAACTATGCGTAGATTGTTTCTCCTACTGTGATTTTCCAAATCCTCCACCTTGTCTTGTAGATATTGATTCTGCTTTAATAGATTTTTAAGAGAGCCGTCTGACTCTTGTTGTCTGTCCTCCACTCCAGAGATCCTTTTTTCGGCCGCTGTAAGGCGTGTGGAAAATACTCTGACTTTGCTGGTTAGTGTGTCCATACCAACCTGCAGGGAGTCCATTTTGGGTAGAAAAAAAGCTTTGAGATCCTGCAGCAGTGAGCCATGGTCACCTGGGGAATTAATCACATTTTCTCTTGAAGGAGAATTCGAGGCATGTGTCTCCACAGCCTGGCGTGTTTTTCTATCCTGTGTTTTCGATCTTTGACTCATAGCGTCTTTGATAGGTGGAGACAGTCTTTGAAAATATTCCGTAACTTTCATAGAACAGAGAAAAAAATATTATGATTGAACTGGTACTTCTGATGAGATATTTGGATTTGGCCACTAGATGGTGCTATTTAGCTGGATCAGAACTCTGAAACTGAGCCTTACATACACTCTGATAAAAACTGGAGCAGAAATATAAAACTGTATATGCAGAAATGGCAGCTTTGCAAACTGCAGTGTGTGAAAGGAACTTATGAGTTGGTGCTGTGGTAGTGAAAACAATCCTTCAACAGGGTTTTAGCAATTCAACTGCCTATCAGACAGGCAGACCAGACACCTCCCAGTGACATACACTCCTTATTTGATTTCTTTTGAGCTCTTTGACAATGCACGTAACCTTTCACACAGTACAGGAGATCAATGTGAATGGATTAGGCAATGTTATGTCCAACACTAACACATTTTTCCACATGTGCAGAATATATAAATATACATCTCATATGCTTTGATATTTTATTCTTATCATTAGGAGAGAAGGATAATTAAATATTCATGATGATATTATGAAATGATATATTTGATTGAAATTGCATGCTCTCTCCGATTCATTACATCAACATATGGAATAGACAATTCCTTTAGAGTGACATTCTCAAATATTGATATTGAATTTATCTATAGATCAAAAATATCTTTATTGAATGCCCTCTGGGAGCAGATTAGACACTATAAACAAATAGCCCCTCATCCCTCCCCTATCACTACCATCTCAGGACTCTTTACAAGCCTTCCTGACTCGCATGCTACCACTTGGACATGACTAGGTATAGAGAGGGTAGCTGATATGCGGTCCAGATTACACTGAACCAGATAAGAGACTCTGCGCCAATACCACCCTTCCTAGTTTTTGAGTATACCCGGGTAATACGTTTATTATCTAGTTGGGGCTTTAAACCTTCATCCTCACGTCAACTCACTTTATGGGAGGCTAGATGGCAACAGGGACTTAGACTAGGGAAACCCATTTCAATCCACTATAGTATGATGGAAGGAGCGACATCGGTAGATAAAGCCACCCACATCTTGAAATGGGAACAAAAACTAGATATATCTACACCCACAAAAGATTGGCAATGCACGTTTATATTAACAAAAAAGGCTCTTCATTGTGTTACCATATATGAAACATATTTTAAAATTCTCACACATGGTATTATGTCCCAACCAGGTTAGCCAGGCTGTTCCCTTCGGCCACCCCAAAATGTTGGAGGAATCGCGACCTTATAGGTGGCATGACACACATCTGGTGGAGCTGCCCCAAGCTCAAACCACTTTGGAACACTTGCTTCACCACTTTATCCAGACTAGGGATCAATCTACCCAGAACCCCAGAGATGGCTTTGCTCCATATAGGCTCGTGTAAATTACCCAAGCACCAGGGATACTTTTGTATATACCTCCTATCAGCAGTAAAACTTTCCATAGCTAGATCTTGGAAAAAATTGAATCCCCCTTCATGGCCGGAAATATTTTCAGTCATGGCATACATATACTCAATGGAAAAAAATATTTTCTATTCCCTAGATAACTCAGATCTGTTTGAAATGATTTGGGCTGAGTGGAAACCAGGTTTAACACCCTATGTCTCTCGAGCCTTGACACATAGGGAGCTTCCCCCTTAGGTTATAAGGATTCCCTGGCACCTTTACCACCCTTATTTAGCGTATGGTAATATCATTCTAACACTAATCAGATTGACCTGGCTGGGTGAACAGCTGATCCTCTGTATCCCCTTATCCCTTCTCACTCCTACCCCCCCCAATCATTACATTATGGTTTGTTGTATAAGTTCACTTTGTATGAGAATGAAGATGTGTAAACCCAACTGAAGGTTACTTATATACTTTTGTTTTATACTTGCAAATTTTCTATGTTTTGTTATGCGCTGCAGGCTCATTGTTGTATCTTTATTTCGAAAACACAATAAAATAAAATTAAATATATATATATATATCTTTATTAATCATTACACTGTTTTGATGAAACAATAGTGTGATTTAAATCACATCTTTCACTCTCAGACTACCTTTATATATAAGCATATTCTAACAGCCCGATGTTGACATTTTAAAATATATCTTATATCTTGCATTGTGATCAATATGTGTTGTGTCAAAAACCAGATTACTGTACATTGCACACATTTATATATTGTATGTGCCACATGTATTATGCTCTAGATGTCACCAGTTGTTATTCAAAGTGTTTTCTGTCTAGATTATTTTAAAAACAGGGACCAATAGTTATTTGTAGATATGCCATAGCTTAATATAAGAATTGACTGTCTAATATTTTAAGAAATCGGACATATGTGAAAGGCATCATTTTCTTTCCACTCACCTTGATGAACTAATGAACTTATTTTTTATATTAGTGGTCTAGTCTTCACATTTCAAAAGATATTATTTTAAATAGTTTAGAATAATTTTATTTTAAAAATACCAAATATTTATATTTAAAGCTGATGTCCAAATTGTGTTACATAATATTTATTTATATCATTAATAGAACTAGTTGTTGTGACAAGCTCGGAGGAATCCAGCACTGATGAAGACCTGTCTTCGCAGGGTTCTGGTAAGTCCATTGACTCATTTATACGTCATTAAAGGTGTCTTTTTCAGAAATATTATGATCATGATTATGATGAAGCATTCCATTTGAATAAAACTTATAATGTACTCCTCTAATTATATATATATTTATTTTTTATTAGTTTAATATTAAGATCTCAAAACTTCTTAGTCTACACCTTTGTGCTTCAGAACATGGCTAGAACATGTTGATATTTTGTATAAATGTAGACAACAATCATCAAGCGATACACACATGAGAACTATTAAATGTTCCATGTACTATGCCTTTTTCCGGATTTTCAAAATACAGACAATCACATTTAATTATTAATCATTGATAATTATATATTTTATTTAATTTGCATGCTCCATCAAAATTATGAAAATCCTAACTTTGCTTCAGTATCTCTTTAATGCAACATTGATGTGTGTCCTTGAGCTTTATTTTAACGTGTACACAACATATTATGTTTTACAGATATTGATGTAACATGTGCGATGGAGGAGGAAGGGGCTCCCTTGGAGTCTGATGGTACCTCAATTATATATAATATGTATATAACGTGTATTGTTTTCAAAATCATCAATTGAAGAAAAATAAAGTCTACAGCATTGTCCCTTTAAAATATTTTATTCCATTATTTTTCAAATACACTACTGCCCCCCTTTCTATATCATGCAGCATGAACATATTTCTATTTTTTTCTTATATTTATGTATGAATTGTCATGAATGACATCATGATGTCACATGCATATTACAACCAAGCCCCCAATAATCATCTTATGATTGTACAGACAGTCATTGCTATTCATCTGAGTGCCTAGATGCAGACCATCTCATTATGTCATCATTGTTCTAAGCTTCTCAGCCACTTCTAAATATACATAAAACATAATCGTGTTGAAATTCATTGATTTAATTTCATGATGTATGAAATGTAAAGGGATTTGAAAATGATTTATGTGTAGACTGTCCATTTCACTCAAACAAACATTAATATTACTCTGTAAAAGTAATGTCAGATAGATACCATTCTTAATATTTAATATGAATGGTAGTATCTACCGTGTAAAGATTCTGAATAGTAATTGATTGAACCATCAAGCTTAAAATAATTATATTTAAGATTACAAAGGCAATCATCTTAATCTATATGGTAATCAGTGATTACCTTGTTTCAAAGGCTATGTGGAGTGGCCATTTAGAGTTGATCATATTACACACTCCCATATTATCCAATGTAATATGAGTTGTGCTCATTCAAATCCCAATGCTCAAAAAATCCAATTGTTGGAGTCTCCAAAGTCAATCCACGGGCATGTGTCTAAAAGAACTCTATAGCGTTTCAATCTCAAATGCATACATGCGTACTGATATATTATGAAAAAGAGAAATATCATATTATAAAATCATAAAGATTAGCACATAATGTTGACTTTGAAAAATATGGTTTTTAATGTATTGATCAAACATTCCATGAAAAATACCAGTGAACAAACAGAGTTTCAAGAATCAATTAAATATTATTATTAATTATACTTGATTCAAATCAATCAATACCTTTAAACATAGTCATTATTGTGACTTTGTATAAATATTTTATGAGAACAAGAATACAGATTTTAAAGATAATAATATATTTTCATATAATATATGTATTTAAAAAATAGTATTTTATATTTCAGATGGAACTTCCACTTCTGGGCATCAGCCTCCCAGCCCTTCCCATCCTGACCCCTCTCCAGGCCCTTCCCATCCTGACCCCTCTCCCACCCCTTCCCATCCTGACCCCTCTCCTGGCCATTGCCGTCCTGACCCCTCTACCGCCCCTTCCCATCCTGATCCCTCTCCTAGCCCTTCCCATCCTGACCCATCTCCTGCCCCTTCCCATCCTGACCCCTCTCCCGGCCCTTCCTGTCCTTCGGTGCTTTCAGACTCCCATTGATTTCTATGGCATCCGCAGCCTCAAGGGTGGCGGATTGAAAACCAGGTATGATGCGTCGGAATAGCCGCAAGCGCACCTGTTAACTATTTGATAAATTGGAAAAAGTGTCAAATAGAGCCGAATGTGTATTCGGAACATCTGTAATGACATAAGCATTGATCTGCGCCAGATTGAGATTGCGAGATCGTATGTTACGTCACAAATTTCAACATTTGACGGTCTTGAGGCTTTGATAACTAGGTTGGGTCAATCTCGCAACAATTAAGATGCAGAATTCCGGCGAATTTTCGGTTGACACTTTGATAAATATTTCCCAATGTGTTGAAGGATCATCAATACACTACTAGTTTTTAAGTGAACACATGGGTGAGGCAATGACAATCGGTAGATATATGTAGTTAGTTACCCTGGAGTGATCACTGATTGGCTGAAATGCAGGTCTGTCAAAACGTGTCTTTCTATAACAGTGTTGGTTTTCCAAACTGGAGAATGGGTAATAAAGGGATTATCTTTCTTTTTAACCAACAATAATTCAGGTGTTGACTGTCCCTTTAAGCTGTGTTGGCATCAAAACAGTGATATGCCATCATGTATAATTGTAATGGTCAATGAGGCCTACTTATCAAGCCGTCAACCGCAAATACGCTGGAATTCCGCAGCGTCATTGTGGTGAGCCTGATTGCCCTTAGTTATCAAAGCCTACAGACCGGCAAATGTTGAAATCTGTGACATAACATACAATCCGCCGGTCTCAGTCCAACACAGATCGATGCTTACGTCACTGCAGATGTTCCAAATGCAAATTCGGCACTATCTGACTACTTTTGCTAGTTAACAAATACCTAGCATGTATGCTTGCCACTATTCCGGCCCAGCTTACCTGGTTTTCAATCCGCCGCCCTGGAGGCGGCGGATGCCATAGGAATCAATGGGAGTCTGAAAGCAGCAAAAGCTTATGTTCGCTGCTGCCCGATATCCCATTGATTTCTATGGGAGAATAAAAGTTATATTTACACCTAACACCCTAACATGTACCCCGAGTCTAAACACCCCTAATCTGCCGCCCCTACAACGCCACCACATACATTATACTTATTAACCCCTAATCTACCGCCCCTACACCGCCGACACCTACATAAAGTTATTAACCCCTATCCCGTCGCTCCTGGAGCCCACGGCAACTAAATAAATGTATTAACCCCTAAACCCCTGGCCTCCCACATCACTAGCACTTGCTAAACCTATTATCCCCTAAACCGCCAGCCCCCCACATCGCCTTAAACTATTATCCCCTAAACCCGCTAACTGTATATTAAATATTAACTCATCCCTATCTTATAATAAATTTAAACTTACCTTTAGATTTAAATTAAACTATATTAAACTACTAATTACCTACCCTAACTATTATACTACAATTACATTAAACTATATTAAACTATTAATTAACCTACCCTTACTGTTATACTAAAATTACATTAAACTACAAATTAACTATATTACATATTTAAACACCTAACCCTACTCAAATAATTGAAATCTACTATAAAAAAATTACAAATTTACAAAAAACTAACAACTAAGTTACAAAAAATAACAAACACTAAGTTACAAAAAAATAAACACTAAGTTACACAAAATAAAAAAGAAATGATCAAATATTTAAACTAATTACACCTAATCTAAGAGCCCTATGAAAATAAAAAAGCCCCCCCAAAATAAAAAAAAACCTAACCTACAATAAACTACAAATAGCCCTTAAAAGGGCCTTTTGCGGGGCATTACCCCAAAGAAATCAGTTCTTTTACCTGTAAAAAAAATATACAAATACCCTCCCAACAGTAAAACCCACCACCCACGCAACCAACCCCCCCAAATAAAACCCTAACTAAAAAATCCTAAGCCCCTGATTGCCCCGAAAAGGGCATTTGGATGGGCATTGCCCTTAAAAGGGCATTTAGCTCTATTGCTGCCCAAACCCAAACTAAAACTAAAACCCACCCAATAAACCCTTAAAGGGACACTGAACCCAATTTTTTTCTTTTGTGATTCAGATAGAGCATGACATTTTAAGCAACGTTCTAATTTACTCCTGTTATCAAATGTTCTTTATTCTCTTGGTATATTTATTTGAAATGTAAGATTAGATGCCGGCCCATTTTTGGTGAACAACCTAGGTTGTCCTTGCTGATTGGTGGATAAATTCATCCGCCAATCAAAAACTGCTGTCCAGAGTTCTGAACCAAGAAAAAAGCTTAGATGCCTTCTTTTTCATATAAAGATAACAAGAGAACAAAGAAACATTGATAATAGGAGTAAATTAGAAATTTGCTTAAAGGGACAGTAAACCTTAAAAATAATGTTATATAATTCTGCACATAGTGCAGAATTATATAACATTATTTAGGTGCTATAGCCATAAAATCATTTTTTACCGTTTAAAATGTAAAAATGTCAGCGCTTTTACAGACCCGCTCTCTGCTCTCTGCTGAGCGGGTCTGTAATATTCAGTCAGCGCATCGGGCCAGCTGTATAGTCACAGCCCGGCCCGATCGCGCCATAAGACTAAGTGCAGCTCGCTCCTGTCACAGGAGCGAGCTGCACTTAGTGCTATGGCGCGGTCAGTAAAAAATTATTTTATGGCTATAGCACCTAAATAATGTTATATAATTCTGCACTATGTGCAGAATTATATAACATTATTTTTAAGGTTTACTGTCCCTTTAAAATTGCATGCTCTATCTGAATCACAAAAGAAAAAATTTGGGTTCAGGGTCCCTTTAAAAAAACCTAACACTACCATTGAAGATCCACTAACAGTTTTGAAAATCAGACATCCATCCTCAAAGAAGCCGGCAGAAGTCTTCATCCAAGCGGCCGAAGTCTTCATCCAAGCCTGCAGAAGTCTTCACCCAGACGGCATCTTCTATCTTCATCCATCCGGCACAGAGCGGCTCCACCTTCAAGACATCCGACGCAGAGCATCCTCTTCGTTCGACGTCTTCTTGAACAGTGAATGTTCCTTTAAATGACGTCATCCAAGATGGCGTCCCGTAGATTCCGAGTGGCTGATTCAATTAGCCAAAAGGATTAAGCTTGCATTCTATTGGCTATTCCAATCAGCCAATAGAATGCAAGCTCAATCCTATTGGCTGATTGGATCAGCCAATATGATGAAATCTCAATCCTATTGGCTGATTGCAACAGCCAATAGGATTTTTTCAACCTTAATTCCGATTGGCTGATAGAATTCTATCAGCCAATCGGAATCTAAGGGACTCCATCTTGGATGACGTAATTTAAAGGAACATTCATTGTTCAAGAAGACGTTGAATGAAGAGGATTCTATTGGCTATTCCAATCAGCCAATAGAATGCAAGCTCAATCCTATTGACTGATTGGATCAGCCAATATGATGAAATCTCAATCCTATTGGCTGATTGCAACAGCCAATAGGATTTTTTCAACCATAATTCCGATTGGCTGATAGAATTCTATCAGCCAATCGGAATCTAAGGGACTCCATCTTGGATGACGTCATTTAAAGGAACATTCATTGTTCAAGAAGACGTTGAATGAAGAGGATGCTCCGCGTCGGATGTCTTGAAGATGAAGCCGCTCCGCACCGGATGGATGAAGATAGAAGATGCCGTCTCGGTGAAGACTTCTGCGGGCTTGGATGAAGACTTCGGCCGCTTGGATGAAGACTTCTGCCGGCTTCTTTGAGGATGAATGTCGGATCTTCAAAACTGTAAGTGGATCTTCAGTGGTTAGTGTTAGGTTTTTTTAAGGGTTTATTGGGTGGGTTTTAGTTTTAGATTAGGGTTTGGACAGCAATAGAGCTAAATGCCCTTTTAAGGGCAATGCCCATCCAAATGCCCTTTTCAGGGCAATGGGGATCTTAGTTTTTTTTAGTTAGGGTTTTATTTGGGGGGGTTGGTTGTGTTGGTGGTGGATTTTACTGTTGGGGGGTATTTGTATTTTTTTTACAGGTAAAAGAGCTGATTTCTTTGGGGCAATGCCCCGCAAAAGGCCCTTTTAAGGGCTATTTGTAGTTTATTGTAGGTTAGGGAGTTTTTTTATTTTGGGGGGCTTTTTTATTTTCATAGGGCTCTTAAATTAGGTGTAATTAGTTTAAATATTTGATAATTTCTTTTTTATTTTGTGTAACTTAGTGTTTATTTATTTTTTGTAACTTAGTGTTTGTTATTTTTTGTAACTTAGTTGTTAGTTTTTTGTAAATTTGTAATTTTTTATTGTAGATTTAAATTATTTGAGTAGGGTTAGGTGTTTAAATATATAATATAGTTAATTTAATTTGTAGTTTAATGTAATTTTAGTATAACAGTTAGGATAGGTTAATTATTAGTTTAATATAGTTTAATGTAATTTTAGTATAATAGTTATGGTAGATTAATGAATACTTTAATATAGTTTAATGTAATTTTAGTATACTAGAGGGTAGATTAATTGTTTAATATAGTTTAATTTAAATCTAAAGGTAATTTTAAATTTATTATAAGATAGGGATGAGTTAATATTTAATATAAAGTTAGCGGGTTGTTAGGTTTAGGGGTTAATAGTTTAATTTATTTTATGGTGATGTGGGGGGCTGGCGGTTTAGGGGTTAATAAGTTTAGTTAGTTGCAGCGGGGTCCGGGAGCGGAGGTTTAGGGGTTAATAACTTTATTTAGTTGCGGCGGGGTCCGGGAGCGGCGGGATAGGGGTTAAACAGTTTAGTATAGTGGCTGTGTTTAGTGACAGTATACAAATAAAGCTGTGAAAAAGCCGAATAGCCGCGAGATCGATGACTGTTAGTTAACAACAGTCCGCTGCTCATCGCCCCGTACTTGGTGCGCTGCTTTTTGACAGCTTTTTTTATAAATAAGGAGAGCGTATTCAGGTCCGCGGCCGCGATGTTAGACGATGTCAGGCGAGCGTATTTGTGCCGTCGAATGCCAGTAAGTTGACAGCTTGATAAGTAGGCCTCAATGTTTTGTATTAAGAGAACAGTTTGGACATCACATCGCAAAAAACAATCAATCTAATTAACAAGGACAGCATGTGATGATGTCTCCACACACTTTTAAAACACACTCTCCAAACAATATGGCTCAGAGTGTGCGCCACAAGTGTAAGAAAACAACATCATTACATTAATATTTATTATTTATAAAATATTTTACCAGGAAGGATACATTGAAATTTCTCTCGTTTTCAAGTATGTCCTTTACACATTAAATAAAATATATATATATATATATACAAAATTACTTCCTCCTCCTTCCCTTCTTCCCACAAGACGGTGGTTCTGGGGAGGACAACTACCCCTCTGACGAGTTCTCATAGGAGATGGTTGGGGAAGAAGGGGAGGAGGAGTACTAGGTGTGGTTAAGGGATCACCAGGCTAAGGAGGAGATTGAGGCAGAGGAGAAGATGGAGGAGGCCCAGGACCAGATGATCCAGGAGATGAAGCTCTTCCCCCCTTTCCGCTTGGCACCTCCCGGAAGACCTGCAAAATATTATTTAGAGTATTCAAGATATTAGTTTGTCCTTCGAGCAGTTGGTTCATTACTCCTGTCATGAACACCCTGTATTCCGCCTGTTCTCTCCGGGAGGCACGCATCTCTTCGAGGAAGTTCCTCAGGATCTCCACCTCTGGCATCTCTGAGGGGGATGAGGAGGAGCTGGTGCACGGCGGGCTGCTGCACGGGGGGCTGCTGCAGGGATCTCTTCTGCAGCGGGGGCTTCTTCATGGGGTGCTTCTTCAGGGATGTCTTCCATTTCTCCCCGAGGTGGTGAGTCATCTGCACCACTCTCATGCCTGGGTGAAGGAGGAGCCTGTTGGTACTTTGCTTCCTCTCCTCGGCCTCAGACTCTGTATATTTGAAAATGAAAGAAATCGAGATATTAACACAGTTCCAAATAAAAATGTAAATGTTCTATTTGAAAGTGTATTAATGAGGCTACCTTTGTATTTGCAAACCCGTCTTTCTGATATCTATATGGTCAATATGAATCTCTTTTTGCGTTTGTCTTAAATCTAATCTGTTTAAATGCACACCTAGAAGCCTATTTATCATATGTCTGTCAGACCTGATCCGACAGTGCGGATCAGGTCCGACAGACATCTCTGAATGTGGAGAGCAGTACGCTCTCCGTATTCAGCATTGCACCAGCAGCTCTTGTGAGCTGCTGGTGCAACGCCGCCCCCTGCAGACTCGCTGCCAATCGGCCGCCAGCAGGGGGTGTCAATCAACCCGATCGTACTCAATCGGGTTGAATTCCGGCAATTTCCTGTCCGCCTCATCAGAGCAGGCGAACAGGGTTATGGAGCAGCGGTCTTTAGACCGCTGCTTCATAACTGATGTTTCTGGCAAGCCTGCAGGCTCACCAGAAACACGGGCCCTCAAGCTCCGTACGGAGCTTGATAGATAGGCCCCCTAATCTGTAGACTAGATACTAATGTGATGGCTTTTCTTCAAATGCAACTTTCTCAAGATAATTCTGAATGCGTTTACGTAATAATGTTGAAAAAAGCGTAATTGCGTTAGTCATATCCCAATTTTTTTTGTGTGTGAATGGGTTTTGAGGTGGTTGTAAAGATATTAGTAAATGAGCTTACCAGCAGATGAGAGGCGCAGGTTCCTGGTATCAACTCCTCCAATACTGACTATGGCCACCTCGGAGATGTTGGGACGCAGCATGTCCTCCCAGCGGCTGTACACAAATGTTTGTTCCGGACCGCCACCGGTCCCTGAATGGTATTCTCTGTCCCTTGTTAGCTTCTTCTTAAGTTCAGCTCTGCAGTCCTGGTAACGGTGCTGGATAGACTTGACATCCCTCTTATAGTCCCCCACTGCATTAACGGAATCCCTGATCTCATTCCACAACTTCCTCTTATCCGAAGGGGTGGCCCTCTGTGCCTGCAGCCTCGTAGCTCTCTCCATATAAGCTTCAATAAGGGCCTCCTGCTCCTCCATGGAATATCTCTCCTCCCTCTGCCTGGGCTTCCCCTGCGATGTGAGCCTCTGTTCCTCGGACTGTAAAGCGCCCTGTCTACGCTTTACACCACTGGGCCCAGCCACTTGTTCATCTTCCACAATGTGGTTGGGTCCACTCACCCCTTCCTCTCCCCCTTCCTTTCCCCCTTCCTTTCCCCCTTCCTCTCCCCCTTCCTCTCCCTTTCCCCTTCCTCTCTAGTTCCTCTCCCCTTTCCTCTCACCCTCCCTCTCTCAATCCTTCTCTCTCTCCCTCACTCCTGCATAAACTCCTCCATAACCACCTCCCTAAGCTCCTGAATAAGATCCTGCCTAATGATCTCTAAGAGCTCCGGGCTAATCTGCCCCCTATCCCTCCCTCCCGCCATACTCAATCAAAATGTGAAGGTACACAAATGAAAGGGGGGCAAAATAATGAACTAAAAGTAAAAAATGCTCAAAGTGTGAATGGGATAAGAAAATAGAGGGTAAGGGATATTAAACAAACATATATGGGGGAAAAGGACGAACATGAGGATATGTAAACAATAAGTTAGTCTAAATCAAACAAAATCTAACTGTGGGATGAAAGGGAATGGGGTATGGGATCAAAGGGAATGGGGTATGGGATCAAAGGGAATGGGGTATGGAATGTAGGATTAAAGGGAATGGGGTATGGGATCAAAGGGAATGGGGTATAGAGTGTAGGATTAAAGGGAATTGTGTATGGAGTGTATGTAGTGTTTGTGATAAGTGTATTTATGTATGGAATGTGTTTGTGTGTAAATGTGTTTATATAAGGAATGTACCAAAAAACAGCACTCGAACACTCACCCAAACAAACTCTTGCTCACTAACGCTCTCTCTCACTAACTCACTCTCTCTCAAAAACTAACTCTCACACTAAATCTCTCTAATCTCGCAAAACCCTTCAACACCTAGACCTGCACCTAACTCGAAAAAGCAATACAGTCAAAGAAGCCAAGCTTAGAGCGTGCTTACATACCTTATGTAAATGTTTAATGATGTACTGGTTTGCAAAGTGTGGTTTATTTTTGATTTGTATGTGTGCAATGTGGAGTAGTTATTTTAATTTGCGCATGCTCATATTGAGTTTGTAAATGCACATATGTATTTGTGGAATGTGTATAATGCGATGATGTCATAGTGATCGTTTTGCATAAGATTCTCCAAATTTATTATCTCCAAATCTAAATGCTGATTTCTGATGGTATCGTATTTGTTAAATGTTGTATATGTTTATTTGTAATAATGTTTCGCAAATGTTTTGTGTGTATCAGTGTGCAATACTTTTTTCATGTTGTTTTGTTCCGTGTTGCAGATTGCAACGTATTTTCCTATTCCTCGTTTAGTGTAAATGTTGCGTAGTATTTGTTGTTTACGATTATGAATGTTGAATACGTATGTGCTATGTTGCGTGAGCGATTGTTGTTTGTACATTTGAGCTAACTGATTTTATTGTCCATTATGTTGTATGTGTAATATGACAGAGCAGTGTGTATTTCTCGCGAGATCGAGTGTTAGATTAAAAATCCATGTATTCTTCATTTTCCATTGATCTCTATGGGAGAATCCATTATGCGCCCGTGATTACCACGATGCGTTACAAGGTTCTTTTCAGACTCGTAATACCTACTTTATGAAAGGTGCACAATGAAAATAACGTACACGATATTAGCGAGCAGCCATAACGCCACAACTTGCAATCTAGGTGAGAGAAAATAGAGCTTTATCGTCAATCCTTCTTTCCAGGATAACCCAAAATACTCAAAATCCAATTGTCACAAGGACAGAAAGTGATGTAAAATTTTCTAAACAGGGGCACAGATAGCAAAACAAACTCTTCCCTAAGCTATCCAAAACTATAAAAATGTTTGGCTTGAGTTTCACCTAAAAAAAAGTGCCTGTTTTAACTTACATACAAATTCAACTTAAAGCGACAGTCAACCCAAAAAATAATAAAACTTATGTAGATAATGTATTTAACGATTTGTACAGCAAACTGTAGCCCAATTTTGATGTCAATATACTTTGCAAGTAAAAAAGACTTACTATTTCTCATTCGGCCGTTTGAAATGGCCTCCTGACCCTTCCTTCCTGGCGTCATCCAGCTTCCATTGAATGAAACGTTTCGATCCTGCGAGTTCCCATTTTTTGCGCATGCGCAATGTGCCATTTTCGGCATGGGAGGCTTAGTAAAGCTTAATGTTTTCTATATATGGTTTTGCACTTGTCTGCTAGAATTATTTATTGAGATAAATGTATTTCCACACATCATATATCAGAACCCGATCTACTTATGGGGGGGGGGGGGGTTACATCATGTTTTTCCTTCTTGAAGCACCAGTGACTGTAATCTAGTAATTGTGCAGAACAAAACAACAGAGCCCTTTCTGTGTGGCACATTGAGGCATAATGGGTGCGCATCCCCTGCCAGCTCCTGGAGGTTTATTCCGTGACCCTACAACACCAGGCCGGACTCTACGTTTACAATGAGAATCTTTGTTTCACCTACATCTGAGCATTGCCTTATTCAAACTAAGGCATACGCCAAAACACTTGGATAATTGCTACAACGCTGACAGCTCCTGACACAGCGGAACACAGAGGAACGCTCACTTCACCTAAGTAACGGATACAATTGGATACAAGATATCCCACGATACATCATAGCTGTTAAAATTACAGCGATCTCTCAACAAACTTTCAGCTAAACAACGACACCAACGATCCCTAAGGTACGCTGCCACAAACAGCCATATCCAAGACTTTTTTCTTTTAAGCTGCTTATTTCTATATTTCACAATCCTATATTTAGGATAGTTATAAATTGGGGACTACCACATATCCCAGATACATCTATATGTTTTTAATACAAATATGTTGAATATTCATGTATAACATGTGCTTTTTTTATGTTTTAAACAGTGCCGGCACTATACTTGTTTATTATGTGGATATGTTATCCTTAAATAAATTTTCATTTTTATTTAAACACTACTGTTTTTACATACAGTAGGTGCTTTATAAATCCCTATTGTACAATATTCCTTCCGAACACAAAAGGCTAACTAGTCTAAAACACTATATATTTTTTTCACAACAGTCAGTTTTGCTCTCTAGCAGAGCGCTAACCCACTGCTGCCTTTCCTTTTTACATTGAGGCATAATGTAAAGTTATTAGGAACGATAATGCTGAGATTCACTTATATTGCTCTTCTACTGCCCCCAATTGCGCATGCGCAAAAAACTGGAACTTGAAGGATCGAAAAGTTTCAGTGGAAGATGGATGACGCCAGGAAGGAGGGGTGAGGGGGCCATTTCAAACGGCCGAATGAGAAATAGTAAGTCTTTTTACTTGCAAAGTATATTGACATCAAAATTGGGCTACAGTTTGCTAAACAAATCGTTAAATACATTATCTACATAAATGATATTATTTTTTGGGTTGACTGTCCCTTTAAGAACAAAAGAAGTGAAACAAAGTACAGAGGCGCCAATGGTGCAGATCAATGGTGGTATAAGGCACAATAACACCCCAATATGCACAGGATACTCACATGTAGTGAAGGCAATCAATCTTGCCCATAGAGACAGGCTGGATTTCACAGCAGTCCAGCTAGCTGTTCCAAGGTGTGGTAGCAGATGGGTGGGTATTAGAGTATTGGTACTCTATAGTAGCATAGCAGCAAGAAGTGGTAGTTAAAACACTTAGAGTGGATTTGGTAAAAAGTAAATTTATTTAAAAAATATAAAAAATATAAAAAATATATATATAACAATACCACTCATCTCAGTGTTAAAACATATATCTTAAACATAAAGATTACATGCGACGCGTTTCTCAGATATACTGTTTCCTCAGGCATGTTATTACACAATTCTTAACCTCCTTATATAGGGCTATGCTACTATGAGTACACCCACATCCCACCCCCACCAATCATTCAAATTGTAACCAATCAGGAACCATAATTTCACAATGTCGCCGCCCTTATTACAATATACTGCATAAATTCTATATGTATATTCAAATAGTCTTTCAAACAAGTGAATAAGCTGAATGTTTCTAAATTTGTATTCTTATATACATTTGTATTGTCCAAATACCTAACATTTTGTGATCGAAAATTTGCAATCTATGCTATTCGTAATTTCTAAAATATCATAGGATGGCTTGGTTGTCAATCACTCTATGGTCAGATGACTTGCAAGATGGACCCGTTAATTTGTCTATATAGCTGTCACTCAAATCGGGAATTCGCGCTTAGATTCCTATTTTTGTTCCTACCCATTTCCACACTGTCACTCTGGGTGCGCATGTCCAATCAGAGCACTGACTGGAGACGCGCCTCCACCACCAATGCGTGACGTAATGTACCGTGATTGGCGTGCACTGAAGTGTATCATGCCAATTCACGGACGAAGGTAAACAGAGTCTCCCATTGGTCTAACCTGCAATCACATGGTAGGGATATTCGTATCTTCACCACTAGTATTGCAGGCTGTCAATATGACTTAGGGAAGTGTAATGGTTGGCGGCGGCCAACCATAAAGGCAAAACTCCCATTGGTCCTGCCTGTGTTCTTATCGGATGGACTGTGACTATTGGTCCGTGGGGGGAAAAATAATCAAAACCAAGATATGTACTATAGTTAGAGCCGATTGCTCTCTAAACTATTGTTCTACTATATTGCGTAATTATGTGTATAAAACCAGCCACACAGTGAAGCACCCACTTGAGGGGAGTACCAATTCCCATGCCAACAGATAGGTTATTTGACTTATTGACATGTGTCAAATGTACATGTCAGGAGTAAGTCAGATATAACAAATAATGTTTATATATATCTCCCTCTCTCTCATTGCCTATATGTGTTCTTAAATACACGCAAAGACAAATGTAATAAATTCAAATACCATGCATAATAATATAAATGTGTCTGTATAATGTTAAAGTGCAATTCTAAATAATTGGCTCCAAATATTACAAAAAGTGCTAGATAATAGTTAGTATTCTCTAGTGGCTGTAAGTTCAATGGTGAATATTATGTTCTCTCTATATAAGGGAAATGTGCCTAAATCACATAACAATGCTGTACAATGACTCCCTTGTGCAGAAAGTGAGATTGTGTAAATAAATTATTATAATGACCCCCTTATCGGGAGTGTCAGTGTGAATGATGGCTATTAAAAGGACATATAAATTACAAGTGATATGTATCTGAGTGTATAGTGTTATGATATTAACTTTATACATTTACTCCCTATGAAGGGATGTGGACGTGTGCCTAGAAGAAAATTATAATTAAAATTTGACATATCAATATAATGACAGGATACCGATGATCCCTAGTCTAAGGTGTTGATGTGAATGAAAACTGATAGTGATACCTAAAATGGGGGGAGTGATGTGAATACTAGTGGCAGGGTTATATTTTAATATAATGGTAAGTATATTACATTGGAGGTGAGCTGTGTTCATCTAGGGACAGTGGCATATGAAGTACAACCTAATATGCAGATTCCATATACAGATATATAGTGACCAAATACTAAGATCCTTACTAATGAGGAGCAATGATCGATTGTGCAGAAATGCAACTAAGCAAATACTATGGAGTCAATGACTTCATTAAGCCCCGTGGGAAACAATGTTTGGAATTTAAATATCCAGTATGTTTCCCTTTGTCTCAAACGGGTGAATCTGTTATAGTGATGGCTGATTGGGATACTTTCTAGTGGCGTAATGCTGAATGAGCATCCACCTTGTATGGTTTTGGTGCACTTGTGCCTAGAGACACTATGTTTGATCGAATTTTTAATTATATTTCTTTTATGCTCTCCCCATCTCAGTCTCACCTTCCTAGAGGTACGTCCAATATACTGGACCCCACACGCACATGTAAGTGCATATACAACGTAACTAAGATTGCATGTAAGGTGTTCAATGATTTGGTATTCTTCTCCTGTCGTGTGAGCTATTATTGATTTCTTTCCGTGTGTAATAAATTTACACATGTGGCATCTTCTATGTCCACATCTGTATGTCCCAATGTTAAGAGGATGTCTCATACATAGACCTCTTCCAGCAGCTAGTATTAGATGATTGGGAGAAAATTCCCAACCATATTGTTGGTAATAAAAAAATGTGGCCCAACGAAGAGAGAGCTCTGAGACGCCTAACGGGTGACAAAACTATCGTCATCCGCCAGGCCGATAAAGGTGGGGCGATAGTCATTCAAAATTATTTCGATTATATTGAAGAAGCGGAACGCATCATACATGATACAAATTATTATAGGAAATTAAATCATAACCCCACCCGAATTTTTTCTGAAAAACTGGTAAAAATTTTGGAGGATGGTAGTGATATAGGTATCCTAAGCAAGAAAGAAAAGAGATACTTGCTTCCTGACCATCCTGGGGTGCCCTATTACTACCACCTTCCAAAACTACATAAAAATGCTCGTAAGCCACCAGGGCGTCCGATTATAGCAGGGATCAACAGTATAACGGATAGACTAAGTGAATATGTAGACATCTTTTTACAAAGATACGTACAACATCTTCCCTCTTATATTAAAGATAGCACAGATCTGCTAAAAAAACTAACACAGATACAGTATAAAAACAACTATTTATGGCTATCATGTGATGTGGGAGCATTATACTCAAACATCTCACATGAGTGGGGACTCAGAACCACTTCAATCTTTTTGGATAGGGACATATATATGCCTGAAAAACAAAAAGAATATTTGATCATTCTCATAGAATTTATCCTCAAACACAATTATTTCCAATTTTTGGATCAGTTTTATCTACAGATCAAAGGAACGGCCATGGGCACCAGATTTGCCCCCAGCTTTGCTAACCTCTTCATGGGGTTCTTTGAAGAAACTTATATTTACAACACAAAGTGGAGGGGCAATCTGGTGTTCTATGGCCGTTACATAGATGATTTACTATTTGTGTTTGAGGGATCCTGTGAGGAGGCACAGATCTTTGTAGATTCCCTCAATAATAACAATATGGGTATAGAATTTACATCTAACATTCAGACACACTCAATTGAATTTTTAGATTTATTGTTGACATGGGGGGAGAGTGGAAACATCTGTACCTCCACGTATTTCAAGTCAGTAGACTGTAATAATTTTCTAGATTACTCTAGTAATCATTACAATAACTGGAAAATTAATATCCCATACAGCCAATTTTGCCGGATTAGGCGAAACTGCAGTTCCATTAACAAATATGATGAACAATCCCTCATATTAAAGGATAGGTTTAGAGAAAAAGGTTACCCCAAAAGTATTATAGAACATGGCTATAATCGAGCAAGATCAGTAGACAGAAACCACTTGTTATCTGGTGGGGAAAAATCCACAAGAGAGACAGAAAACTCTGTCCTCCAGAGTCAACCCCTATTTGTCACCCAATATAATTCCAACTTTAGGGCAGTGAATAGAATCATAAAAAAACACTGGTCCATCTTGCTTAGGGATCCCATCTTAAAGAAGGTTTTGGCCCCCCGTCCCAAGATAGTGTACAGGAGGGCACCAACCTTGAAACAAAAGTTGGCACCAAGTAAGGTGGTTATGACTAAAAAACATACTAAATATAACAAGAATGGGTCTAGGAATCCTGAGTATAGGATGGGCAGGACTGATAACAACATGTGGCATCTTCTATGTCCACATCTGTATGTCCCAATGTTGTTATCAGTCCTGCCCATCCTATACTCAGGATTCCTAGACCCATTCTTGTTATATTTAGTATGTTTTTTAGTCATAACCACCTTACTTGGTGCCAACTTTTGTTTCAAGGTTGGTGCCCTCCTGTACACTATCTTGGGACGGGGGGCCAAAACCTTCTTTAAGATGGGATCCCTAAGCAAGATGGACCAGTGTTTTTTTATGATTCTATTCACTGCCCTAAAGTTGGAATTATATTGGGTGACAAATAGGGGTTGACTCTGGAGGACAGAGTTTTCTGTCTCTCTTGTGGATTTTTCCCCACCAGATAACAAGTGGTTTCTGTCTACTGATCTTGCTCGATTATAGCCATGTTCTATAATACTTTTGGGGTAACCTTTTTCTCTAAACCTATCCTTTAATATGAGGGATTGTTCATCATATTTGTTAATGGAACTGCAGTTTCGCCTAATCCGGCAAAATTGGCTGTATGGGATATTAATTTTCCAGTTATTGTAATGATTACTAGAGTAATCTAGAAAATTATTACAGTCTACTGACTTGAAATACGTGGAGGTACAGATGTTTCCACTCTCCCCCCATGTCAACAATAAATCTAAAAATTCAATTGAGTGTGTCTGAATGTTAGATGTAAATTCTATACCCATATTGTTATTATTGAGGGAATCTACAAAGATCTGTGCCTCCTCACAGGATCCCTCAAACACAAATAGTAAATCATCTATGTAACGGCCATAGAACACCAGATTGCCCCTCCACTTTGTGTTGTAAATATAAGTTTCTTCAAAGAACCCCATGAAGAGGTTAGCAAAGCTGGGGGCAAATCTGGTGCCCATGGCCGTTCCTTTGATCTGTAATTAAAACTGATCCAAAAATTGGAAATAATTGTGTTTGAGGATAAATTCTATGAGAATGATCAAATATTCTTTTTGTTTTTCAGGCATATATATGTCCCTATCCAAAAAGATTGAAGTGGTTCTGAGTCCCCACTCATGTGAGATGTTTGAGTATAATGCTCCCACATCACATGATAGCCATAAATAGTTGTTTTTATACTGTATCTGTGTTAGTTTTTTTAGCAGATCTGTGCTATCTTTAATATAAGAGGGAAGATGTTGTACGTATCTTTGTAAAAAGATGTCTACATATTCACTTAGTCTATCCGTTATACTGTTGATCCCTGCTATAATCGGACGCCCTGGTGGCTTACGAGCATTTTTATGTAGTTTTGGAAGGTGGTAGTAATAGGGCACCCCAGGATGGTCAGGAAGCAAGTATCTATTTTCTTTCTTGCTTAGGATACCTATATCACTACCATCCTCCAAAATTTTTACCAGTTTTTCAGAAAAAATTCGGGTGGGGTTATGATTTAATTTCCTATAATAATTTGTATCATGTATGATGCGTTCCGCTTCTTCAATATAATCGAAATAATTTTGAATGACTATCGCCCCACCTTTATCGGCCTGGCGGATGACGATAGTTTTGTCACCCGTTAGGCGTCTCAGAGCTCTCTCTTCGTTGGGCCACATTTTTTTATTACCAACAATATGGTTGGGAATTTTCTCCCAATCATCTAATACTAGCTGCTGGAAGAGGTCTATGTATGAGACATCCTCTTAACATTGGGACATACAGATGTGGACATAGAAGATGCCACATGTGTAAATTTATTACACACGGAAAGAAATCAATAATAGCTCACACGACAGGAGAAGAATACCAAATCATTGAACACCTTACATGCAATCTTAGTTACGTTGTATATGCACTTACATGTGCGTGTGGGGTCCAGTATATTGGACGTACCTCTAGGAAGGTGAGACTGAGATGGGGAGAGCATAAAAGAAATATAATTAAAAATTCGATCAAACATAGTGTCTCTAGGCACAAGTGCACCAAAACCATACAAGGTGGATGCTCATTCAGCATTACGCCACTAGAAAGTATCCCAATCAGCCATCACTATAACAGATTCACCCGTTTGAGACAAAGGGAAACATACTGGATATTTAAATTCCAAACATTGTTTCCCACGGGGCTTAATGAAGTCATTGACTCCATAGTATTTGCTTAGTTGCATTTCTGCACAATCGATCATTGCTCCTCATTAGTAAGGATCTTAGTATTTGGTCACTATATATCTGTATATGGAATCTGCATATTAGGTTGTACTTCATATGCCACTGTCCCTAGATGAACACAGCTCACCTCCAATGTAATATACTTACCATTATATTAAAATATAACCCTGCCACTAGTATTCACATCACTCCCCCCATTTTAGGTATCACTATCAGTTTTCATTCACATCAACACCTTAGACTAGGGATCATCGGTATCCTGTCATTATATTGATATGTCAAATTTTAATTATAATTTTCTTCTAGGCACACGTCCACATCCCTTCATAGGGAGTAAATGTATAAAGTTAATATCATAACACTATACACTCAGATACATATCACTTGTAATTTATATGTCCTTTTAATAGCCATCATTCACACTGACACTCCCGATAAGGGGGTCATTATAATAATTTATTTACACAATCTCACTTTCTGCACAAGGGAGTCATTGTACAGCATTGTTATGTAATTTAGGCACATTTCCCTTATATAGAGAGAACATAATATTCACCATTGAACTTACAGCCACTAGAGAATACTAACTATTATCTAGCACTTTTTGTAATATTTGGAGCCAATTATTTAGAATTGCACTTTAACATTATACAGACACATTTATATTATTATGCATGGTATTTGAATTTATTACATTTGTCTTTGCGTGTATTTAAGAACACATATAGGCAATGAGAGAGAGGGAGATATATATAAACATTATTTGTTATATCTGACTTACTCCTGACATGTACATTTGACACATGTCAATAAGTCAAATAACCTATCTGTTGGCATGGGAATTGGTACTCCCCTCAAGTTGGTGCTTCACTGTGTGGCTGGTTTTATACACATAATTACGCAATATAGTAGAACAATAGTTTAGAGAGCAATCGGCTCTAACTATAGTACATATCTTGGTTTTGATTATTTTTCCCCCCACGGACCAATAGTCACAGTCCATCCGATAAGAACACAGGCAGGACCAATGGGAGTTTTGCCTTTATGGTTGGCCGCCGCCAACCATTACACTTCCCTAAGTCATATTGACAGCCTGCAATACTAGTGGTGAAGATACGAATATCCCTACCATGTGATTGCAGGTTAGACCAATGGGAGACTCTGTTTACCTTCGTCCGTGAATTGGCATGATACACTTCAGTGCACGCCAATCACGGTACATTACGTCATGCATTGGTGGTGGAGGCGCGCCTCCAGTCAGTGCTCTGATTGGACATGCGCACCCAGAGTGACAGTGTGGAAATGGGTAGGAACAAAAATAGGAATCTAAGCGCGAATTCCCGATTTGAGTGACAGCTATATAGACAAATTAACGGGTCCATCTTGCAAGTCATCTGACCATAGAGTGATTGACAACCAAGCCATCCTATGATATTTTAGAAATTACGAATAGCATAGATTGCAAATTTTCGATCACAAAATGTTAGGTATTTGGACAATACAAATGTATATAAGAATACAAATTTAGAAACATTCAGCTTATTCACTTGTTTGAAAGACTATTTGAATATACATATAGAATTTATGCAGTATATTGTAATAAGGGCGGCGACATTGTGAAATGATGGTTCCTGATTGGTTACAATTTGAATGATTGGTGGGGGTGGGATGTGGGTGTACTCATAGTAGCATAGCCCTATATAAGGAGGTTAAGAATTGTGTAATAACATGCCTGAGGAAACAGTATATCTGAGAAACGCGTCGCATGTAATCTTTATGTTTAAGATATATGTTTTAACACTGAGATGAGTGGTATTGTTATATATATATTTTTTATATTTTTTATATTTTTTAAATAAATTTACTTTTTACCAAATCCACTCTAAGTGTTTTAACTACCACTTCTTGCTGCTATGCTACTATAGAGTACCAATACTCTAATACCCACCCATCTGCTACCACACCTTGGAACAGCTAGCTGGACTGCTGTGAAATCCAGCCTGTCTCTATGGGCAAGATTGATTGCCTTCACTACATGTGAGTATCCTGTGCATATTGGGGTGTTATTGTGCCTTATACCACCATTGATCTGCACCATTGGCGCCTCTGTACTTTGTTTCACTTCTTTAGCCTGTCTCCGTTTGGATACTGATAGAGAGCTGCCTACTTGTTCAGCCAGCTGGATTGCTGCCAAAATCCAGCCCGTCTCTACTGGCATGATTGAATGCCCTCATCTATTGTGAGTACCCTGTTATCACTGTACATTGGTACATCTTCAGAAACCCTCATTGATCTGCACCATTGGCGCCCCTTCCGTGTTGTTCTTTCCCTTTAAGAACAAACCTACAGTACCTTGTTCGTAACCTGGGGACTGCCTGTATACCAGACCAGTGGTGATTACTCTTACAATTAAAATTACCTAAATCAAAGGAGTTTTCTCACAGATACTGTAATTTAAGATAATTAGTGTAAATTACAACTAATTAGTGTAGCTGCTGTAATAACTCCCTGTTATAAAATACAGTCGTTTTGAAAAAAATAGGTATGCATTTTTTTTAAAGCAATATTAATACCTGTTATAAATAATGATGTTTTTAATGATTAGCCTGAAAATAATATGCAGAGCTTAGCTCTCCAATAATCAAAGTAATCCTAAGGCATGGTGTAAAGCTAATTGGTGCCTCTGTTTAAAAAGTGAACCAGACCCATCTGTGAATCTATAGACTAGTAAGTCTGACATCAGTGGTGGAGAAGATACTAGAGGGGATTATGAATTATTATATTCAAGAGTATATTCATGAAATTAAGATCATGGGTTACACCAGACATGGTTAATTGAGATATAAATCATGCCAAACTAATCAGTTTACAAGATATGCATGGATTTTGACAGATACAAAGTATCTCCCTTTCTGTATTTAATTTCACGCTTTTCAGCACTTGCAAGGGAAGCAACCTGGTTTTTGCTTGGTATTTTGTAACCAATTTGGTTTAGCTGGTGGTCTTGTGAAAAAACTTTTTACCTACTTGTATACATATACTATTATCAGCTATTCCCAGTCATACAAAATGAAGGTATTGGGAATAGCTGATAATAGTATATGGGAAAACTACTGCCAAGTTGACACTTCTACAGTCCGAAGAAGCTTGATCAGGAATGATCTTTCTGGAAGGGTAACAGCCAACAAACCACTTTTTTCGGAAGGGGAACATGCTGAAAAGTCTAAGATATGCTAAATCTCACAAAGATTGGAATGAAGATCAGTGGAAAAGAGTATTATGGAGTGAGAAATCCAAGTTTGAAATTTGTGGGTCCAATTGTCGACAATATGTGAGAAGAAGAGTTGGAGAGAGATGGAAGAATGAGTGCCTGCTGCCTTAAGTGGAGGGGCTGTCCTAGTTTGGGGCGGCATTTCTGCCAGTGGTGTTGGCGATATTGTCCAAATTCATAGGA
Organism: Bombina bombina; assembly: GCF_027579735.1. Classification (NCBI taxonomy): domain Eukaryota; kingdom Metazoa; phylum Chordata; class Amphibia; order Anura; family Bombinatoridae; genus Bombina; species Bombina bombina. The sequence goes on from NC_069501.1 coordinate 216,390,314, forward strand.
TCATGAATGCTGAAAAGTACAGACAGGTTTTAATTTATTATGCCATTCCTTCTGGGAATGTTTTTATTTCTCAGCATGATAACGATCCCAAGCACACTGCTAATGCAGTAAATTCAATTTGGAGAGAAAAACAGCTGATAAAAAACTGACAGTCATGGACGGGCCTCCACAGAGTCCAGATCTGAATATTATAGAGGCAGTATGGGATCACCTGGACAGAGAAATAAATAAAAGACAACCTAAATCTAAAGAAGAACTCTGGCAAGTGCTGAAAGAAGCCTGGTATAATATAATATACCAGAAGATTACTTCAGAAAACTTCAGGACAGTCTCCCCAAAAGAGTTCAAGATGTGCTTAGTGCCAAGGGAGGTCACACTAAATACTGACTTTTACCTGAAGAAGCCATTTTGTTCCGAACATTTTTTTTATATTTTGTGTACATATTTCCTGTATTTTCTTATTTTTTTTATTATTATTTATTTGTTGAAAAGTACATAGAGGAAAGATCAACTAGCAACATCTCTATCTTTACAGAGGGCACTAAATTGTGTATGGTTATAAGGTCAGGGTCAGGGCAGGATGTAGTTGCCTGTGAAGGATTTCTAATAGGGATGTGCATTCGGCGGTTTCGCTATCAAACAAATTCTAAATTTGGCCTCCACCCACGGCATTCAGTTATTCTGTGAAAGTGCCAGACACTAAGATCTGTATTTTTTTTTTTTTTACTTCTATGATCACATTTTCTTTGTCCTCCTGGTATCTTTTGTTGAAAAGCAGGGACATAAGCTCAGGAGTGAGCATGTGTCTAGAGTACTATATGGCAACAGTTTTGCAAGAATGTTATTGATATGCAAGAGCACTGTTTCCTGCCATGTAGTGCTCCAGACACCTACCTAGGTGTCTCCTCAACAAAAAAATAATGAATTCTTACCTGATAAATTCATTTATTTTGTGGTGATGAGAGTCCATGATCCATTACTCCTGGGAATTACTCTCCCTTACCATTTGAAGGAGGTAAAGATTTCCAAACCCCAAGAGCCCTATAAAACCCTTCCCACCTCACACATACCTCAGTCTAATGTATAGCCAAGCATAGTGAGGAAGAAAAAGGAATAAGCGCCATAAAAGGAGCATGGAAAAAAGATGTGTTAAATAAAATACTAAACCCAAAAACAAAACTGCAGGGTCTTTAAGACTCTCACCACCATGAAAGAAATGAATTTATCAGGTAAGCATAAATTATATTTTCTTTTAAATAGGTGGTGACAGTCCAGAATCCATTACTCCTGAGAACAAAAACCCCAAAGCCATGAAGTCCACGAGTAATAATATAAAGGGAGTGATTTAAAAAACATCCTTTTTTCACAACCCCATATTAAATCCACAACCCCAATAAAAAAATCTTTTTTTTTTTTTTAAATGCACTTAAAAAAATAAATCCATCAGGCAAGAAAAGATAAACCTGAGACAATTGCCTAAAGAACCTTCCTACCAAAGACTACCTCAGAGGAAGCAAAAAACACCAAATTGTAGAATTTTGTAAAAGTATGCAAATAAGAATAAGTATCTGCCTTGCACATCTGGTAAACTGAAGCCTCATTCTTGAAGGCCCAAGAAGTGACAACTGACCTAGTAGAATGAGCAGTAATCCATTGTGGAAGATGCTTATCCACCTCCAACTAAGCCCTGTGAATCAAAAGTTTCAACCAAGAATCCAAAGAAACAGCAGAAACTTTCTGTACTTTTCTAGAACCAGAAAAGTGAATGAACAAACTAGAAGTTTATCTAAAGTTCTAAGTAACATCAATGTAATATGTAAATGCCCTAACAGCATCTAGATTATGCAGAGATCTCTCTGAAGCATTCTTAGGATCAGGACATAAAGAAGGGACAACAATCTCTCTACTAATGTTGTCTTTAGAAACAACCTTAAGCAAAACGTCAAAAGTAGTCCGTAAAACTAACTTATCCTGATGAAAAATAATATAAGGAGGATTACAGGAAAGAACTCTAATAGCAGAAGAGATGGCCAAAAGGAACAACACCTTCCAAGAAAGCAGCTTAATATTCTCCTTATGCATAAGTTCAAAAGGAAGAGACTGCAAAACCTTAACACCAAGTTAAGATTCCATGGAGGAGAAATTGGCTTGATTACAGGTTTAATACGAACCAAAGCCTGAACAAAACCATGAATATCAGGAAGATTAGCAATCTTCCTATAAAACAAGACTGAAAGAGCAGAAATATGCCCCTTCAGAGAACTGGCTGACCATCCTGTAGAAATGTCAGAATCCTAGGAATTCTGAAAGAATGTAAATAACAAAATAACAGGGCACAAGTGTAGTGTAGGTAGGCAATCAGAGATGAGTGGCCTTGCAGCGTCACACTAATTTTCTTGTTGAACTTTTACAATTTGCTCTGGAACAAAACTTTTTTGTCTTTGACAATAGGTTTTATATCCAAATTAGAGGCACAGCAATGGGGGCAAAATTTGCTCCTTCTTATGCATGCCTCTACTTGGGATTTTAGGAGACCAAATTTGTCTTTGATATTGACCTCCCAGGTATGCAGCATGTCAGTTTGTGACTTTGCTACATTGATGACTTGCTGCTTATCTGGGAGGGAAATGAGAATCATTTGATAGACTTTGTTAAGAGTCTTAATAATGAAGAGATGAATCTCAGATTCACACTTAAGTATAGTATCACTGAGATAGAGTTTCTGGATTTGAGCATCTATAGAGTAAATGATAAACTTATGACTAAAATCTTTAGGAAGCCAACATCAACTAACAGTTTATTGAGGACTGATAGTAATCACCCTTACTCTTTATTGGCAGGGATTCCAGTATCACAATTTATAAGGGCAAGGCGCAACTGTACTAGTGATAAGGAATTAAAAAAAGAATCTAGTCAATTAATCAAGCGATTTAAGGAACAGGGATATTAAAATAGAGTTATAAAAAATGGGTATAAGATTGTCAGTAATATAAGTCAAACTAATAGCCTATACCATACCTCATCTAGCAAAATGCAACCAGAAAGGAGAATAAGGTTCATTACTCAATACAATGCGGGGTGGAAGGACATATAAAGTATACTTAAAAAAACACTGGCCTCTATTACAGACGGACAATGATTTGGAACAAATAATAGGGGATTATCCATCAATAACAGCCAGGAGGGCACCTAACTTAAGAGACAAGTAGGTAAAAAGTTTTTTTCACAAGACCACCAGCTAAACCAAATTGGTTAAAAAATACCAAGCAAGAACCAGGTTGCTTCCCTTGCAAGTGCTGAAAAGCGTGCAATTATATACAAAAAGCAAGATACTTTGAATCTAAGACTGGGTGTATATATAAAATTAGAACCAAAATAACACGTAGAACTGAAGGAGTAATTTATTTAGCAAAATGTGGCTGTTCTCTTTTTTACATAGGCAAAACTACAAGAGCCTTACGTGATAGAATGTTAGAATATCTAAAGGATATAGAACATGAAGTTAAAACCTGTAGTATAGCCCAACACTTTAAATTATATCACAATTTCTCGCCCAAAACCTTCAGTCTTATAGGGATTGAGAAAGTGACTTTGGGTATTGGGGGGGGGGGGGGGGGATCTAGATAAAGTATTATTACAGCATGAGAGCCGATGGATCTTTAACCTAGATACATTATCTCCAGGGGGTTTGAATGAGGAACTTTTATATTCTCCCTTTTTGTAAAGTGTACTTTTATTTATCTCTATGATATAGGCAGGTTATTTACAATATATAATTCTTGATAAGTGTTTGCAGTGTCAATTCAATAATTGGTCACTGTAATATGTATATTAGGTTGTTCTGTATTTTATAATCCATAATCAGTATAATGAGTTTCAGCAGTTATAGCCAAAATAGCTAAATATTTAGGTTACTTCTCTATGTTTAATACATTATGGCGTTTTTGCTAATAAAATCCCCATTTGTGTCCACAAAACATCATGTATATACACATTTATATCTACCAAGTGGTTGTTTACATTTGGTGTCCTGTTTCTTTAAATCCAGGAATTGTTCTGTGCATTCTCTAAAATGAGAGTTATAAAGGTTTAAAAAGCAGGCAATTATTGATTAAATTAACTGGCAAACATGCCTATTACCAAGTGGTTGTTTTATAGTCAATACTAGTTGGCCTGCACCTTTAAATACAATAGTTGCATTTGTGCAGCTTTATAAGTGAGAGCCATAATGATCATGTGAGCAGGAAGCTATTATATATAAAAATGAAAGAAATATGTCAAATATACTTTAGCATATAGTACCTGTTGATTTCATGCACATATGGTTAAATAGTATTTTTGTGACATATTGAAATATTTGTATCTATTAATTAGCAGTGAACTTCATTCATTATCTATGTAGTAGAAATATTTTTTTCACATGGTTTACCTTGGGGGATGATCCTAAATTAGATTGCTATTTAAGGCAGCTGAGGAATAATGCAAAATACAAGCCCTGATGAAGCCAATTTGGTGAAACTATCGTAGGCAACTTTCTTTACTAGTTCCCTGGAGCAGGTGTTATCCACACATCCCACAGGACTTCACTGGAGAACGAAGAAACCAGCTCAATACGTCTCAAGAACAAGGGGTCATGAGCTCAAGCTAAAGGGTAGTAGATTCAGGAGTAATTTGAGGAAGCACTTCTTTACAGAAAGAGTGATTGATTTATGGAATAAACTTCCTCAAGAGGTAGTAGCAACAAACACTGTGGGGGACTTTAAAAATGCATGGGACAAGCATAGGGCTATCCTACGAACTAGATAAGTTTATACTGTTAGGTAAGGTGGGGCAGACTTGCTGGGCCTATGGCTCTTATCTGCCGTCAATATCTATGTTTCTATGTTTCTATGCACTAGGAAGCAATTGTGCTGAATAACACTAAGCTTATGCGGCTATCAGGTTCTAGTCACCAGCTTTGTTGGGTCCGTTTTTTGCTTGGTAGTATTGGCAGTTCAGTGTCGGTGTTCCGGAAGCTGTCTGGCTGCTCAGCTTTTCAGTCTGGCGGTCATATACTGCTAGCTTTTCAGCGTAAGTAGCAACCTCTACTCTTGCTTAACGGATTATGAGCACAGTTTAATTCTAGACCTGTTTAACATGCCCATAATGTGTGGACATTGAGCAGTGCTTAATCGTAAGCGGAATGACACCAGGATTACAATTGCCTTTGTTTAAATCCAGTACCTCCACTAACTGGATCAGAGGACTTTAACAAAAGACATTTTTTTGTTTCTCTTGGGATTAAACAACACAGTCCTCAGGAATCAACAATTCAGTGTGGTAAATTTCCTTTGGACATTTTGTCTAGAATACTATTCCAATCAGCAAATAGAATGTGAGCTCAATCCTATTGGCTGATTGCAACAGCCAATAGGATTTTTTCACCTTTAATTCCTAGAATTCTATCAGCCAATCAGAATGTAAGAGACGCCATCTTGGATGACGTCACTTAAAGGGAAACTTCATTCTACAGCGGCGATCGGAAGAAGAGGATGCTCCGCGCTGGATGTCTTGAAGATGGACCCGCTCCGCGCCCGATGGATGAAGATAGAAGATACTGTCTGGATGAAGACTTCTGCCCACTTGGATGAAGTCTTCTGCCCGCTTAGATGTAGACTTCTGCCGGCTTTGATGAGGACTTCTGCCCGCTTGGATGAAGACTTCTGCCGCCTGGATGAGGATGGATGTCCGGTCTTTGAATACTGAAAGTGGATCGTTGGGGGTTAGTGTTAGGTTTTTAAAGGGTTTATTGTGTGGGTTTTATTTTTAGAGTAGGATTTGGGTAATGTAAAAGAGCTAAATGCCCTTTTAAGTACAATGCCCATCCAAATGCCCTTTTCAGGACAATGGTTAGCTTAGGTTTATTTAGATTTTTTTATTTGGGGGTTTTGGTTGTGTGGGTGGTGGGTTTTACTGTTTGGGGGTGTTTGTATTTTTTTACAGGTAAAAGAGCTGATTTCTTTGGAGCAATGCCCTGCAAAAGGCCCTTTTAAGGGCTATTGTCAGTTTAGTGTAGGCTAGGGTTTTTTTCATTTTGGGGGGGCTTTTTTATTTTGATAGGGCTATTAGATTAGGAGTAATTCGTTTCTTATTTTTGATAATTTTGTTTTTTATTTTGTGTAATTTAGTGGGTTTTTTTTTTGTAATTTAGATAATTGTATTTGATTAATTAAATTTTTTTTATTTTATTGTAATGTTTTTAGTGTAAGGCAGGTTAGGTTTTATTTTACTTGTAAGTTTGTATTTATTTTAACTAGGTAGTTAGTAAATAGTTAATAACTATTTACTAACTAGTCTACCTAGTTATAATAAATACAAACTTACCTGTGAAATAAAAATAAAACCTAAGCTAGCTACAATGTAACTATTAGTTATTTTGTAGCTAGCTTAGGTTTTATTTTACAGGTAAGTATGTATTTAGTTTTAAATAGGTTATTTAGGTAATAATTGTAAGTTTTATTTAGATTTATTTTAATTATATTTAAGTTAGGGAGTGTTAGGGTTAGGTTTAGGGTTACGTTAGGGTTAGGGTTACATTAGGGTTAGGTTTAGGGGTTAATATATTTATTTAGTGTTAGTGATGTGGGAGGCCAGAGGTTTAGGGGTTAATAACTTAGTATAGTGGCGTTGACATTTGGGGCGGCAGTCCCTATGCTCTTAGAGACCCCCAAACAGCTCCCCAACCTGAGAGACATGCATCTGTAGTGATTACAGTCCAGGTAGGACAAACAAAAGAAGCCCCCTAAATAATAAACTGATGATCTAGCCACCAGGTTAGAGACTGACTTGTACTGGGATCTAAAAATATATTTTGAGACATCTTAGTATAATCTCTGCACAATTGACGAAGCATACAAAGCTTAAGATGTCTCATGGGAAAACAAGCAAATGGAATTGCATCTGAAGATTATTATAATGCAATTATAAGACCTAGAACTTCCATACAAAGTGCAACAGAGGTAAAAGAGAGAGACTGAAGGGTCAGACAAGATGACACTGATCTTAACCTTCTCTGCTTTGTTAGAGAAAGACTCATGGAGACTGAAACCTCCCAAAAAGTTACCTTTTTTCGGTATATACTAGGTATACAATATCATTTATTATTATATCAGCAGTAATCTCCAGTAAAATTTTAGAGAACTTATCTTAGCAGTTGCCAACCAATAAAATGTATATACGTAACAATTCAAAATTAAGATTTATTCCTAAATTCTTGATTAGTTAAATTTATAGACACATTGAATTATATTTATTTAGAAACTAGATTATGAATCAATTATACATGCTTATTCTGTTACAATATTCTATACAACAGATCATAAAAATAAAATCTCTAAAATTAACCTTACTTACTTACAATGAATCACAATAAAAATACCAGAAATGAGGACTCCAGAACAGTCTATAATTATCCAGCTCAGTTCACTCCAATATCAGAATATGGACTATTAGCTTAACAATGCTTAGCTGGGCTTCCGTGGGAGGAGCGTACACGCAATGTGTGCGGAGTGTGTGAGGAGCGCACACACGCTGTGTGAGATCCTGCTCGTCTGCCATACGACGAATATACAAGGAGATCGTCGTCTCGCCTGATTCCTTAGCCGCTATTAATTCAGGCGGCTTGGATATTCTGAAGTCCCATGCTGTGGGACCTGGCGAGTGGAAGCTAAAAGTCTGGGCTGTGAGCCGAGTTGCCCCGGCACCTGCATACCCGAGCGCCAGAAATAAATGCTGTGAGCGCAACATATGACCTGACCTGACCTGACATAACGAAGGTGAATACCCCGGCACAGGAAGGAATAGAAACTGCGGTGGTTTACGGTGATTTACGGATCAACAAATCCCTTAAAAGCGACAACCTGCTATAAGCAACTGAAGAGCAACTGAAGAGGGTGAAGAACCGAAGAAACGGCAGTACAGGTACAGTGCTGAGGGTAATTTATGCCCTATGCTATATAATTACTCATTAAGCTAGTTTGGCCTACGGGCTGACCTGATGCTAGCGTGCTTCACACCTGGCCCAATCCAAGTACTGTCTGATACAGCCGCCCAGGGTAAGTCCCTGATGCGATCAGGGTGAAGATAGGGCGGTCTTTTCGTGAGGGCCAGGTTGCTGTATTATACCCCGGACTGTATACTGTTTGATATAAGTAAGCCCAATACAAAGTGTTGCATAAAGTGTTGCAAGGTGCTGCAAGGGATCTTTTCTACATAGCAAGCTATATAATACACCCTGATATATGTTTACATATGGAAAATAGGCATTAACACGAGTGCCCTCTTATTTTGTTAAGCTCTAAAAACATACAGGGAGTATACTAGCCTTCTGGGAAGCTATCTTCGGCTGGAACTTTACTCATATTTTAAAGCCTATACAGAGTCTACGATCGACTATATATATGAACTGGCTACCGAGAGATTATAAGTAACAACAAACTCCTTCTCTGAAGCTCTCTCACTCTCTTACTTATTAGGATAAAGATAAAAGAGGAACAATTTATATAATAGTATTCCTGGACATGTTCATGAATCTTTTTTCTGCTATAAAAGAATATCTTGTTTAAAGTAACTGCTTTATTATGTTGAAAATTGTTGGAAAATAATCTTTAGTGGTGTTTGCTCTTCTAGAGAAACTCTGAAATACCAGAGATCTGAGTAAATTTTGCCTACTACAGGTTCAATAGTTACTAAATAACAACATATAAAAAAAAAAAAAAAAATACCTGATAGTGGGCAGTTATAGATTTGTTAGATGCTGGCTGCTGAGTATTTAAGAACAAATTTGATTCAAAAGGGGGAAAAGAAAAAAAAAATATATATCCAAATACTATATACTAACTATATATATAATAGGTGTGTTGTCCAGTTTAGACCAATGAATGTTAAAAGCAACAGAAACTGCTGATATTTCCCACTCTCTTTACAGGAATTACATTTTATTTAGTGTTAAGTCTACAGAGGGGTTAAGTGACATTGAAATGTGCCCATTTTTTCTCTTCCAACCGCTACTGTTAAAAATGTCAAAATAATTTTGCCCATGTCTATAGGTTCAAATTAAGTTTTTCTCGTTTATACTGTGGGCCTCCTGAGTACAGACTATTATTACGTAAAGCTTGAAGTATATATATAGCTTGTGATAGTAACATATTCTATGATTTACTATAGTGACTGGTAATGTAAATAATCAGCCTCTAGCTGCCTAGAATCAACTTAAAAACAGTAAGGTGACATAGCCACAGACACAAATAATTTCTTCCTTATATATTTCACTACCTATAGGCCATCTGATGAGGTTTAAATACTCCACATATAGAATTAAATAATTTACTTTTTTGATTTATAACACACTTTATAGCACACCTTCACCCTTTTTTTTTTTTTTCTCTTCTCTCTAGTGTGTGTGACCTATCCGTTTGATACACTTAATGGACAAATTTTTATCCTCCTCTGCTTTTTCACCCCTAGCTATGCCACCTAAATCAAAAGATAAAAAGGGACCCAGAACTAGTTTAAGTTCTCAAGAGGAACCCTTATATTTTGAAAGTAAACAACTATTACAGAGTATGTCAGACTTATTTACGCCACAATTTGCAGAGATTAAAATAGAGATATCCAATCTTGCAACAGAATTTTCTAGCCGACTTGACGAGGCAGAGCACAGAATTTCCAACTTAGAGGACTTATTAAATAACCAAGATATAATAGTAGTGGATCATGGAAAAAAAATAGCTACCATGCAAGCCAAGATCGAAGATCTTGAAGACAGATCCAGACGCAATAATTTAAAAGTAGTAGGCTTGCCTGAAAGTACTGAGTTTAATGACCTTATACATTTTGCATCAGTTTTACTACCACAATGTGTGGGCCTACAGAACCAACTACCCCTGTTAATAGAAAGGGCTCACAGACTAGGAGCAGTTAAGGAGAATCTTTCAGGTCCTGCTAGACCCAGACCGATTATAATAAAATTTCTTAACTTCCAAGATAAGACTTTAATAATGCAAAATTACCGTAAAATTCAGGAATGCAAAATAAATCAAAATAAATTACTTTTATTCCAAGATTTTTCTGCAGAAACTTCGGCAAAACGGAGAATCATGGCACCGTTTTGTTCTAAATTTATCAATGCTAAACTACAAGCAAAATTGGTTTATCCAGCAAAAATCATAGTTAAAATTAACGATACCACCCAAATAATTACAGAACCGGAAGCAGCTCAAACACTATGTAAAGAACTTAAACTCAATTAGAATGAATAGATTTCTAGGTTTAATTCTCATCTGTTCTTTTCTAGACTTAAGCATGGTACTTGGCTGGAATGCAGGTATGAATGTTGTATGTATGAGAAGGGGTTTGTGTAGGGTTTTTTTTTTTTTTTTTCTCTCTTTCCTTCTTCCCCCCCCCCCCTCTCCGCCTCAACCCCCCCCACCTCGCCACACTCCTTTAATGATTTTTTTCCCAAAGAAGTACAGCGACACACTTCTAGTAGAATAATATGAGTACAAATGAACTCAACTTTTTATCCTGGAATGTGGGGGGAATAACATCTCCAATTAAAAGAAAAGTAATTATTAGACACCTAAACTCCCTTAATCCGCAAATAGTCTTCTTACAGGAGACGCATTTAAAACCAGAGGAAGCCTTAAAATTAAAATTTAGATGGGTAGGTAATGTAATATATTCACCATATTGTGGCAGGAAAAGAGGAGTGGCGATCCTATTTAATAAGAACTTGCAATGTGAGATCCTCTCTCAAATTATAGATCAAGAAGGGAGATATATTATCTTAGAAGTACAGATACATGATCAAAAAATAGTCCTCTGTAACGTTTATGGCCCCAATAAACCAGAAAAAAATTTCTGGGAGAACCTGAAATCCAAGTTAATGTATTATAGTAATCAAAGAATAATTATCGGGGGAGATTTTAATATTGCTCATAGGCCTCGATTAGATAGGTTTAAATGTGTTAATAAATCTGAATTTGGGAAGAATCGAATCTTGTCCAAATTTATGATGGATCTTGGGCTCTCAGATGTCTGGCGTGTACAATTTCCCGATATAAGAGCATTTACATGCGAATCCAAATCATTCAATACTCTCTCCCGTATAGATATGTTTCTGATATCAGAACCTTTATTAAATCAAGTAATTAAAACAGATATCAGAGATATAATTATTTCTGATCACGCAATTATCTCTTTACGAATCAAAACGGGTGTAAATTCCGGGCCTAACTTCTCTAGACTTTTTTTCCCCTCCTATCTAATAAATAATCTGCAATTCACTAATTGGCTGAGAGAGAAATGGAAGGAATATAAGAACAATAATATCTCCTTCTGGTTTAAACCAGAAATATTTTGGGAAGCATTTAAGGCGACCATTAGGGGTGAAATAAAAGCTTATCTATGTAAGTTAAAAAAAACTTGCAAGGCCCGAGAAACTCAGTTAACAAATCAGACTAGGAATGCCTATGAGGCATATATTAGGGACCCCACTAAACAAACCTGGGATAATTATTCTGAGAAAAAAAATGAAAGGGATCTATATATTAAACACAAGACTACCCAAGAAGACTTAAAACTGAGAGCTAGATATCAAGGGAACTATGGGAGATCTGCTAGGTATCTTGCTAATCTAATTAAACATAGACAGAGTAACAGAAGAATTAATAAAATTAGAGTAGCAGGTAAAAATATTACCAACCCCGCAGAAATTAAAGAAGCCTTCTATGAATTTTATAAAGAGATTTACAAGAAAGAGGAAATAAATGATCAAAATAAATTAAACTTTTGGAAGAATCTTAAAATTCCCAAGATATCTAGTCAAGAGCTTGAGTTATTAAATGCATAAATTACAGTGGAAGAAGTTGCAAAACAGATTAAGGCGGCCAAAACCTCTAAGGCACCTGGCCCTGACCAACTGCCGATGGAATTATATAAAATCCTTCTGGAATATGTTCCGGAAACTCTGGTGAAGGTGTTCAATTCGTATTATATAGAAAATAAGAAACCATCTAGATATTTTTCGGCATCTTTAATTACTCTCATCCCGAAAAAGAATAAAGACCCAGAAAATATGGCGGCATATAGGCCTATATCATTATTAAACTGTGACTATAAGATTCTCACATCAATTTTAGCAAATAGATTGAAAAGTTGTATTGGAAATCTGGTCCATGCGGATCAAGTTGGTTTCATGCCAGGTAGAAATGTGTCCAAAATCATACGCCGAGTTTTGACAGTTCTGGATTTCTTTTGGTTAGAGAATAAGGGCAAAACATGTCGAGAAAGATCCAATATGGCCTTGGTGGTGATTGACGCCGAAAAGGCCTTTGATCTCATTAATTGGGATCATTTATTCTGTTCCTTAGCAACTTTTGGTTTTATGGGTAACTTTCTAACAATGATCCACACAATCTATCAAAATCCAATCTCTAATCTATTAATAAATTCTGAACCTTCCCCAGATATTATACTGGGTAAAGGCACATGACAGGGCTGCCCACTCTCACCTCTTTTGTTTAACTTGGCGTTAGAGCCTTTTGCGGTGAAATTAAGGCAAGACTTATCCGGGATAATGATTGGTAAAAATAAAATCGTGCTTACGTTATATGCGGATGACTTACTCCTATTTATAAATGAATCAGATCTATCCATACAACATTTTATGACTCTAGCTAAACAATTTGGGTCCTTTGCGGGCTACAGGATCAACCCAGAAAAATCCGAAATTTTATGGTTTACTCAAAATGACACTCCACCGGGTAGATATCCCTTTAAACTGGTAGATTCAATAAATTATCTAGGGATAAAAATTCATAAAGATCCTAATGCATGGTATGATCTGAATTTTACACCGTATTTTCTCAAATATAAACAAGAATTGGACAGGTGGAACGCGCTTCCAATCTCGCTATCTGCGCGAGTTGCCATGATTAAGACTCTTTTTTTCCCCCAGCTTCTCTATTTACTTCAAAATTTGCCGCTCCTGATTAAAAGTAAAGATGTAACCTTATTTAATAATCTCACAGCAGGGTTCTTATGGAAACAAAAACGCAGACGTATATCCATACAAAATCTAGCCTTACATACAAATACGGGAGGTTTGGCACTTTCAAATCTTAAATATTATAACTTAGCCATATTAAGTAAATACATTCTCGATTGGATCACGGAATCAGAGTATATAACTAACCTACACCTGGAAAGGGAAATTGTATCTCCATTTAGTCTGAGAGCGCTGATCCATCTGGATAAGAAAGAGCTACCTAAACGTCTGGCAAAGATGGGGACTCTGCTGCACCCTATCTTGGCCTGGCATAAATTGTGTCATGAGCTAGGGATTAATTGGAAATCCTCTAAATATTTGCCCATTCAAGGTAACCCTAAATTTCCAGCGGGAATTTCCACTAGGACTTTTAAAGTATGGTTTAATAAAGGATTACAGGATGTGATCCAAATAAGGGATAATAGGTTAGATATAGCTAAGTCATTCTTAGATCTCCAAAGTGAATTCGGGATCCACAAACATAGCTTCTATGCATATTTGCAATTAAGACACTTGTTTGATGAATTGTGGCAGGATAATAAAACTGATTGGAAGCTTGGAGATATTGATATAATAATTAAAATTTACAGACAAGGTATCAGGTCTATTTTTCCCTTGTACAACTTATTAATTCAGAAAGCAGGCCAGGCCCGACTTGAAGTCCTAGCTGAGAAATGGAAAAAATATTTCCCCCAGCTTACCTCGCTAGAAATCGAAGATAGTTTTATAAGAATAGGAAAAACTACCAGCATAATATCATGGAGAGAATCGCATTGCAAACTTCTTAACCTGATATACGTCACCCCTGCACATCTCAAAAAATGGTATCCTCTTGGTAACAATGTATGCTTGAAGTGTGGGAATTTGAACGCAGACACTATGCACTGCTTTTGGAACTGTCCAATAATCTATCAGTTTTGGAATAAGATAAATTTCTGGTTAGCTCTTAGCTTAGAAGACCCACATAAGATAGGCCCACTAGAGGCTTTCTTCCTGTGTAAACCCTTCGAAAATAAACATTACAAGACAATCAATACAATCATATTAATTGCCCGTAATATGATTTTACTAAATTGGAAAACTAATAAATCTATATCTTTTCCAAAATACAAATCAATGGTGGCTAATACCATTATCACAGAACAATATTCCAGTGATCTATTTATAGAAAGGAACTTCAAGAAATATATGCAAAAATGGCTGGGTATAATTAAATCATACCCCCCCTCAATTCAAGAGCAGTTAATCTTGGGTATAAAGAAAACAACTTTTTTTGATATTTTGGTGCAGCTAGGTAGTTTACCACCTGAATGGGCGTAAACTTCTTACTACAGAATTTGACTAATTATAAAATACTGGGATAGTCGGAATGAGGATGCGGGGCGAGAGAAGTGGAGGAACCCTTTTTTCCCCCTTTTTCTTTTTTTTTTTTTTTTTTTTCTTTTTCTTTCTCACCTGATGCGCATAGTTTTATTTAGTTTTGTTTTAGCTAGTTTGATTTGGGGCGGTTGGCAAATATAACAATAAAAACACACCAACACCAACCCAATGTTAATGTAAAATTGAAACAAGAAAAGAAAGGAGTGAGAAAGGGAGAAAATGCTAGGTGAAGTAAAATTATATATTTAGATAATCAAGCTGATACAAATAGGTATATATGTTTATTTCTCCCTCCCTTTTCCCCTCCCCTTATGAGCTTACTAATATAGTATTTGTTAAGTTTTGTTTCAAATTACCCTGCGTGGTAAGATTAATATGTGCATGTAACAAATTTTCTTTTTTCTTCTTGCTACAAAGAAAGTCTGGACATTTTGTTGGTTTATAAATAAAAATTTAAAAAAAAAAAAACAATGCTTAATTAATAACTACCAGAGATTTAACCACAATAACCAATTTATGTACAGTTCTGAAATAGTTCACAATAATAACTGACTTATAGATCTGGAGTGCAAAATCCTGTCAAGCAAATAAATTACTTAGCACTAAATATGACTGGTTCTAATTTACACAGGAGTATGGATATAAACCTAAAACACCAAATATGCTCTTTAAATTACCAGCTGCAATCTAAATGTAGCTTTACAATACCTTTGTTAAAATCTATTACATATAAAATATAGATTAACCGTATACATCACCAGATAAGTCAATTTGAAAGTTTCAGCTTATTCAGATAAATCCAGTTCACCTCATAAATAAGAGAAGTATTTGCAATTATGGAAAAAGAAAGGTTAGCTCAGTTTTGCTTATAGATCAGATCCTCAAATACACATTTATACAATACTGAGGTATCCCTTAACTGAAAATTAGACATAATTTGTACTTTAAAATGAATTTCAAAGTTATAATATAGACATGTCTTTTTGCTAGCCAGCATAATGTGTATTTAGTTGGTTCAGGGGTAATTAACAGACATGTGCTAATTACTACATCCTCAGAATTTTGTTTGCTTATCTGACTTCATGTACAGAATCTTGTCTCCACCACCCCAGGGGGCATCCTGGCCTGTAGTGTGTATTTCTTTGTTCTTGAAATCTGTGTTTCAGAACAAGAGGGGGTCAATACCACCCGCTTCAGTGTCATTTACAGTACCGTTAAATCAATTTATAGTAGATATTAGCTAAATGAGATATTAAATGATGTGATATCCAATGCCACTCAGCCATAACCTGACACTTTGTTTAAGGAATCAAAGAACTTTTTGGAAAATTGATCCTCCAACCATGTTCTTGAAGGAAAAACAAGAGTCGGCTGGTGTGAGATTCTTCTAAAGAAAAAGACAGGGCGTGAACCAAGATATCGTCTAGGTAAGTTCTGCTCACAAACAAAAGGGCACCCAGAACCTTTGTCAATATTCCTGGAGATGTAGCCAGACCAAATGGTAGAGCAACAAACTGAAAATGCTTGTCCAGAAAGGCAAACCTCAGAAACTGGAAATGTGTAAAGGTAAGACCAAGTTGATAGAATATATGAAGTTGATAGAAAACATCTTTCGTTCTCTATTGATAACAAATAGAGAGACATTTCTTGCATGGTGAGGAAGATGCAAGTCCCCCCTTGATAGTTGATTTAAGCAACCACTCTAAAGATGCCTGATCAGAAATGCAGATGGGACTTGACTGAGAATTGGCCATAACTCCAGAGAGAAGATTTACATTGCACAGTTAGTACTCTCCTAAATCCTTCTCTTCCAGGAATTATCCATTGAGGGAAAGTTTGGGATCAATATCCTTGTAATCTTTCAAGAAATCTTGAACACCTCTATCCATGCCTCTCTCCTTGATGAGACAAAGAACATCTGGGAGAGGGAGGGAAGTAGGAGGGATATTTAAAGGGAGAGATAGTCTACTCCAGAATTTATATTGTTTAAAAAGTGTCACGCCGCACCACTCTAGCCATTGCTAGGGGCGCAGCGTCTCCTTCCCTGCTCGTTGCCAGGGGCAGTATTGGCTCCGGATGCTTGCGGCACTGATGTCATCACTGCACGCTCCAGATGCCGGTCGAAGCTCAGTGGCACAAATCTGTGCCTATTTAAATGTTTTTAGAACGAACTGCCACTGCCCAAGTATAGGTGATACTTTGTGTGTTCCTGGGTGTGACAGATTGTTCTTTCTTGTGCCTAATATCGTTACTGAACCTGCCTGTCTGACTACACTACCTGCCTAAACCCTTAAACTGGTGGACTGCTCTACTGTTGCCAAACCCTGCCTGCCTGACCATCCTAGTGGTGTGCACTTGGACTGCTTTACTGTTGCCAAACCCTGCCTGCCTGACTATTCTAGGGGTTTATCTTTGGACTGCTTTGCTGTTGCCGTTGGGGACTGTCCTGCCTGTGGTGAGTGCCGCCTTCCTCATCTCACTAACTTTCTTTGCTTTGGGATATTCCCTATCATTCCGGCTCGACGACGGGATAACAAGACTAGTGACCGAGTTTGGGCTGATAGAGAAGTATCCCACGAGCATTACAAAAAGATAGATAATCCCTTTATTACCCATTCCCCAGTTTTGCATAACCAACATGGTTATATTAAAGGGACAGTAAAGTCATAATTAGACATTCATACAATTTTAATCAACTTTCCAATTTACTTCTATTATTTAATTTGTTTCCTTCTCTTGTTATCCTTTGCTGAAAGGTTTATCTAGGTAAGCTCAGGAGCAGCAAAGAACCTAGGTTCTAGTGGCTACATATATAGTATATACTGAGTGTCATTGGCACACCCATGTGTTCAGTTAGAAACCAGTAGTGCATTGCTGCTCTTTCAACAAATGATACCAAGAGAATGAAACAAATTTGATAATAGAGGTAAACTGAAAAGTTGTTTAAAATTGTATATTCTGGTGTCGTCGAGGTAGCAGTATTGAACACGAGCTCTGATTCCCAGAGAGCTAAATCCCTCAAATATCCCGTTCGCTACCTTCTCCACACACCTAACTTGCTGGGTCAATTGCAGAGGCAAGGGGCCAGCCAAAATCAGAGCATGTAGGGCTCCTCACATCAGCCCTGGCCCCTGGAGTTCCATATAGCTCTACGCAAATGGCGCAAAAGTTACCTGCGCCATATTGGAAGGTCCTCTGCACAAAAAAACGGAGATCGTAACGGACCTAACAAAGGCGATTTTGCCCTCTGATTCCGCAGCACCAGTGCCATATCTACATGCGGACTCGTGGGTGAGTAATATTACATACTGAGAGACCATAAGTCGGCTACAAGCCGTGTTGCAGCCAGACACAGGCATAACACGCAGCTATAATTATTGCTCTTTATCAAGTGCTGACTTTATTCTAGTGTTCAAAATACACCCCAGAAAAACTAACTGCAACATACTGCATTAATCAAGCCTGAAAGTAAGATCTCGAATTGGGCCCACAGTAAGGCATTCTGATAAAACACGCCTCTCTGGCCTACAGGCCTTTTCCTGGAGCATCAATATAGCACAACAGTATTATAAATGCATAGGAGCATGGGAGCTCGCTTGGTCACCTGTTCTGACTCTACAGTAAAGTAATCCCCCTACTAACAACCTCACTTGACCGCAGTCTTTTTTTCTTTGTTTGTCCATGAAAGTGGACAAATAGTTTCAAAAACTCTCACCCACTCCAAAGGCAGCATGAATACTAAAGCAAAAGGTGCAGAAAGAAAACAAAGGCACACGGTTGAAATTCATGATGAGAGCCAACTGCAAATAGAACAGTCAATAAACCACACAGGAGACCAGACAATCCTTCTTTCTCCCAAAGATGGACTCACTTCAGGTCAGTGTTGACATGCTAACAAGCGAGGTTCGGCAGTTCTCATCCCGGCTTAGTTCAGCTGATTCCCACATATCTGAGGTGGAGGACAGGCAATCAAACTCAGAAAGTTTCCTCAGACAACTCCTTAGACAGAAACAACTTTTACAGGACCGAGTAGACAACTTGGAGAATAGAAGTCGATGCAACAACCTGCATATTGTAGGTGTGCCCAAATCAGTCCAAGGAAAAAGCCTACTAGAATTCACTACTCTCCTAGGCTTGATGTTGTGATGTCTGTACCTTTTAGAGGAGGGTGTTACTGTTTCTCTACCTGTTTAATGGATCACCTGCTGATTATCCTTCCTTGATTATTGTAGTAGCTTTGTATTCAGTACAGGACTCCAGCACTGTTAAGTCTGATTCCATGTCCTTTATAAGACGGAACTACCTATCTACAGATCCAGAAGCTACTACTTGTTTACCAAAATTGCTACCTTGTATGTTCAGAGCAATACAAGTTTAAAGACTGTTGTGTTAAATCATACCTACCGTTCTCATGAGCGGCTTCCAAACATTAATCTCACATTCTGGGGGCAGAGCCTCTCACCCAGCTCGCTCTCATTACTTGCAGCAGACTCTCAACATCTATCAAGTGTTTGCAGAGGCCATTGAACACTTCCACAGACTAAACCGGAGCTTGTGCTGCCGTAGCAGTATTCTAAAGTAAGCAAAGCTCCCTTACTAAATCTCCCGGGTTCTCAGATTCAGCACACTACTGGGGTTTTTTTCCAGCTGCCTGACCAGTGATAGTGTGTCTGAGTTAGAACCGGTAAACATACCAACAATTTTATCAGCTCCTTCAATATATATACAGAAGAATTTAGAATAATTACTGCACATCATAATTGTTATTATAAAATTCTATATAGCAAATTTGTAAGATCAGCAGTTGGATCTAACTCAATTAACATTTCAAGGAAAAGTTACAACGGGCTTACAGATGTAAAGAGAGCTCACCATGTGGGCCCTGAGAGAACCCTGGAGCACGCAAAAATGAAACCTAGACAGGTAATCTTTAAATGCCTGGAAAAAATCAAAATCCTGTGAGCATAAAGAGCAAGAAAGGAGATCATCTATGAAGAGGCACGATTTCTACTCTTTCAAGACTTCTCGGCTGAGGTCACAAAGCAGAGTAAAGAATTCACTCCATTGTGCTCCCAACTCCTGAAACAGGGACGTAAAGTGGCTCTTCTGTTCCCAGCCAAACTCTGCCTTCAAACACCCTCAGGAATCAAATTGTTCCACTCACCCAAAGCCTTGCAAAGATATCTCGCTACAGAAGAACGACAGGCACCTACATGAAGGCCCAACTCTGCTGTTTAGATATCTTTTTGTTCTCATTGCGGACTTGTAAATGGCTTCTGGGTCCCTTCTTCTAGTCACTTTGCAATTTTCCCTCTGGAACTTGCATTTAGGGTTGCTATACAGAATTAGGGGTAAACACTCCACCTTCTTGGAAGATGACTGCAGCCCAAGAGTTCCACAGACTCAACACAGGACTGTACTTTCACGTGAGCCTATCTTTCTCCCAATCTTTCAAGCAGGCTCTTAGGCAGGGGTTCAAAGTACATCTGTCCCTTATTATGAACTTTCAGGTCAAAAAGAACCCCCAGAATCTTTATTGAAGCCGGGAGCTACTGCATTATGCGTCTAGTTGCTTTGGCGGCCAACTCCGCCCCCCTGGGGTCAATATTTGAGCTATAAGCTCACACAATGCGTAGTAAACCACCCTACACCCCTACTTGCTTCTCTGATATACCATATTGGTTGAGGCTCAGTTGTTTAGGCCGATTAACCTCTATAATAGAAATTGTTGAATTTGTCACTGATTATATATTCAAAAGAAGTAGTTTTCCAGCCTCCAGTTAGATTTTAAAAAGACCTTTATTAATTTTTTACAGGGTCCATCATATCAACAAAAAAACAAACAAACAAAAAAAAAAAGTTGGTTGATATGATGGACCCTGTAAGAAATTAATAAAGGTCTTTTTAAAATCTAACTGGAGGCTGGAAAACTACTTCTTTTGAATACATATTGGGGTCTGGCTAACCCTTTCCTGTGCCCCAGAACGAAAAAAGGTGCTGTCTTTCACTATTGTATATACATCACTGATTATATATGCCATTGCATTACAGTACATTTCAATGACCTAGGAGGTGTACTATTCTCTGGGTCTCTGTGGCTCTGGTGTACCCCCTGGAGTAGTTATGAATTTGCCCAATGTGACCATGTTCAGAGCCTCAATCACAAATTGCCTAGTGGCACTGAATGGCAGGGGTTATCACCCATATGCCCCCTACAATCCTTGTGCATACCCCATGCGCTGCACAGCGGGAATACCACATACACCGACCCAGTTCCCCCCAACTGGACTTACCCTTACTCCTTCTGGTCACAAGTCTCACCCACCTGCCTGCTCCCCTTCTCCCTGTCCCCCCGCGTCCCTTCCGCTCCATCTCTGCCCACCATAGTGTGCCCCACTAATATACAATGCCACTTAGACTTATAACGTGGAATGTTGGGAGCATCAACTCCCCATAAAGCGAAAATCAATTCTAACACATCTGCAACGCATGAGAACAGATGTTGCGTTCCTACAAGAGACTCACCTCACATATGACGAACACGGTAAGCTGCGGAGGGACTGGGTGGGAGAGGCCACATACCTCTTTTTTTTTGTGTACAAAAGCAAAACTATGTTTTATTGGCAAATATATTTAGAGTGCTCCACAAAGTTAATGTCGGGATATGTAGGTTGCCGCAGCTGATAAGTTGAACCAAAGCCATGCTGATTTGTAATTAGTAAAAATTTACGTTTAGGTGATAATAAGGGTAGCATTTTGAGTCTGGTAGGCATAATGCTGCATAGAAGTTACTAACACACAAAAGTCATGTCTAAGCCAGTGCATAGAGAAGATAAAAGCACTTATGGTAATTGCAAACATTAACATGTTCATAACCCTTTTACAATTTTGCAATGGTCCATATAAATAGAAATATCCATTCTGGCACTGAGAAAAAAGTTTTGAGATTACATGGGCAGAGATAATGTTAAAAAAAAAAATCAACAATCAGCATGAGCAAGAAACCAACAGTAAAGGCATAGGAAGGAAAATAAAGCTTAGTCCCCTTAACATTAACAGGCAAACCAATTTTGCAGATGATGTTACAAGAACAATTTAAGATGACCTTGAAAACCAATTGTTTATGACAAAATGATGTTTAAATATGGGGTAACCAATCTTCAGAACTACGATGATGTTGCAGCAAAAACAATAAATGGCAATCTGCTGAAATATAAGCGGTGTAACACAACAGCAATGCTTGAGTAAGAAACCAACAGTCGAGAGCTCATCCTTCAATAGTACTAAAAGTCCTAGAAAAAAACATCATCTATGAAGCAATACAAAGCTCTTTAGCCAGACACTGCAGTGTAGTGTGGTTAATTGGTTGGATCAAGTTATTTCCCATTTCCTTTTCATCTAGCAAATCACAGGCAGTTTGGTTGTGAGCATTTGTAGAGTCTAAGTATGCTCCAGATTTAATAAGCAAATTCATAATATCTGGGTTGTTGTTTAAAGCAGCAATGTGCAGGGGACTGTTTTGATCAGCATCTCTGACATTTACCTCAGCACCACATTCCACCAAGATGGCAGTTACCTGAAGAGAAGGGAATTTGCAGACAGGGTAGCGACCAACACAAGTGGTGTTTTTGTCCACAGTCAGATGTAGAGGACTGAAGTTGTTCTTCCCTTTTGGTTGTAACTTGAGGAACCTGTATATATTCTGCTTTTTTTTTTTTTTTTTAAATGTATTTTTATATTGAGGATTTTCAAACATTACAACTTATGATAACAGTCACATGTGTTACAAATTAGACACATAAACAAATAAAATACATGAACAAGTTATATTTAGATTAGTGGTTCAGACAATAGGTGACCTGAGCTTATGAATCCTCCATTTTGTAATAGTACTAGCTTGTTAAAGTGACTACTGAGCTGACCACACGTTGGTCTTATAGTTATGGAAATGAAACATGTATAGTAGTCTCTAGTGAGGCCACTCCTGGACCTTCTGAATATGTATAAGTGGGGGGGGGGGGGGGGAGTCAGCGGGCAAAGAGCAGCTCTTGATATAAAGGGGAAGGGGGGGCGGAGCCATTTAGTGTGAGGGAGAGAAGAGAAAGAGAAGAAAATAAACAAACAAAAAACTGGGCTACGTCTGAGAAGGGTAGTAAGCTAGTATTACCCGAGGTGTGTTCCTTAAGTTCCAGTAGGCTCGTAATTAAGTGATACATAGGATTAGATCTAACATATCATGTAAAGCTTAAATTGATACAAACTAATATTCGACAGGTAAAAACCTCTTAAAGTTTAGGGTAGTAGGGGAAGAGTGAACTATTCCATTAATATCATCTTAGGCTGTAGGGTAAAAAAAAAAACGAAATCCAGGGATGTATGGTACATAAACCCCAACCTCAAATTATTTAATAACAAGAATAGCTCTAGGACAATATAAAATCATCTTACCTAAGTTAATCTAGGGGAAACCTCTTACATGACGACAATAGATGAGCTAAAGGCATCAGGGGGCTGTTATATGAGCTTACTGAGAAATAAGTAGTAGGTATAAAAAAAGGAAAATCAGACAAACCTATTGAAAAAACATTAACCTCCTGTAAACATTGATTATGTTAAGAATACCAGTCAACTCCCATGCTCATAGTGTCTAGGATAACATCAGAAAAATAGGCATACATATATATTGATAAACATATTAAACAATACCTCTTAGCTAAATATTATGCTGGGGTTTATATTAATGCAACACCTCTTAAACTAACTCGAGTCACTCTTGTGCCCTAAAAATAGAATGTGAGACTAGAAGGGATCCTCACTAATATAAATGGCCACCTTTGGACCTATACAAGCCTATAAGGGCATAAAAAATATAAAATATAGATATAATAAAAGGGTGGAATGTAGTAGTTTTAGTTTGTAAAAATAATTCCCCTAGTGTGTAATATACATATTGAAGGGTTATCCCCATTCAATAAAGATGACTCCCTCTCTTGGCCCTTTTAAGGGTTTAAGTATTATATATGGGGGAAAGTAATAGGTACAAAACATAAAGGACCCCTTTCTGTTTCTGTAGGAAATGGGATAACACTGAGCAGCTTATCAGTTATTAAAGTATTTTGCGAGTGACATTAAGAGAGAAGTGGTCCCCATTACGTTAGCATACAACAGTATTAAAGCTCTTTACATGCGAGCTACACAGCATCTAAAAATTGCAGTATGCACACGGCATATACATAATGGGTGCCCATTTTGTATTCCTTAGAACTCAATTTTATATTGACCTACTAAGACTATACTGTGGACTGAGAGATTAACCTGCGAAAACTGAACATCATGGTCGCAATAGACCCAGACCATGATCCTGTGTCATAAAAATGTATATGGGAAAGTGTATCACATAATCTTATTTCAAAATATCTCAATATAAACCACATGCAGGATCAGGCTTGCTGTTCAACTGAGGAATATAGTAGTGCCTCTAGGGGTGAATAAAGCTCTTAATAAAGCAGAATATACTGGTACTCAACTAATAATCATATAATAACGTTGCCTAAAACCAAACTGAATGTATACAATGAGGAGCATTTTCAATAGTAATATAAGGCTCTATCATTCGGCTAACTGTATGCATATAGATAAAGAGCCATCAAATTAAATACCCTGGCTAAAAGTGGGTTAGCTTTACTGAATAAAGATAACATTAGTGGGGTGCACAATGAATACTGGAATAAAAGTGTATAGATTAGGTAAATAACAGGCATAGAAGGTTGGACACCATATTTAAACTGGAACATTCTCATGAAGGTGTCCTAAACTTAGTATCCTACAAAATAAGTCCATACAGTAGTGACAAAGTCTAAGTGCTGGGAGCACCTGTATTGGGAGAAAAGTAAGATTACCCAACACCTATCTTTACAGCGTTCATAGGACTGACTCTCAACACTTAAACTCGTAGAGGAGCCGCTGTCCACTGTCAATAGGGCTCATCTGTACCTTGCTGTTCCAAATTTCCCTGCGCATCTCCTGAAGAAAAATGCTGCAAAGAAGGCAACATAAGAAATTGATCGCCCGGGATGAAGAGCTGGCATAGAGAGAAATTGTCAGAGAGCTCAGACCGCTCAACAACAAAATCAGGTGAGTACTAACATTCGGAGCCCAACACAGAGGCCGCACAAAGTGCAGTGTCAAGCATCCATCTTCAATAGCTCTGGTCACTGGCCCCTCAACTATCGGCCGCCTCTTCACAGGGTCTAATGACGTTGCAATAACCTCAGAGAGCTCGCACGCATACTCATCCAAATGAGCACAAAGGAACGCCTGAAGGTAATTCTCCTCAGCCCGCACCATAGGATCATTGGGCCTAATTAAAGACCGGGTGTCAGGCATTTCAATAGGATGCGGTGACAGTATGTCACAACTATCTTCCGCTGAGTCCGGGAGATAGGTTGATCGTCAATCTTCATGGCTAGGCATGTCTTGCGGTTCAGACCGCAAAAGGCGGATATGTTGTAATAGGTCACCATAATGAAAGTCCATAGTACGCTCCAGTACAGAAAGCGCATTAACAATGTCTGCCGCCATCTTAATCCAGAATACTATGTGCGTCTGAGGGCTAATTTTTCCACATGTCTCCTAAGAGACACTATTATGGTAAAGCAGGCTTCCTTTCTCGGTCAGTGTCCACAGAGAAGATTAAGGAACTTGAGTTCAACCAAAAGTTAAAATTCTATCAAATAGCCTCCATTATTGAAGTTTAGAGCTGGGAGCACTCTCAAGTTAAGTCTTGCTGCTTCGGCAGTTGGCTCCGCCCCCCGATATTCTGCTTTTTTTAAGTGCTCTTGCTCAGAACTGTAGGGAACCTTCTCCAACAAACAGATCAAGTGTAATATAATAGAGAGGGTATTGTTTAGCTGGATTTGGTCAGGAGGCAATAATGTTTGTTTGACATCTCTGTCAATTCCAATACACTTTTACACAGTATTCCCATTAGGTCATCAAACGTAACTGTGGTGCCCAGAAGACCTTTTGCTCGGTCCTGAAGCAGGAAGGAGAAAAGCTCCGCAAAAGACAGCAAACTGCTGGCTGTCATTGGACTTAAAGGATCCAAGTTGCTCTGTTGCATGTCCAAAGCATATTTCCATAAATTGATGCATATTTTGAAATTCCCAGAATCTGCATAAACAGCCCCTCGGTAACAAATGTAATACGATGTATCAGGATGAGAAGAGCCCTAAATACGTTCTCTAATTAAAAG
Organism: Bombina bombina; assembly: GCF_027579735.1. Taxonomy (NCBI): domain Eukaryota; kingdom Metazoa; phylum Chordata; class Amphibia; order Anura; family Bombinatoridae; genus Bombina; species Bombina bombina. The sequence goes on from NC_069501.1 coordinate 216,416,035, forward strand.
TGCCTGCATTCTCATCTCATCTGGATCTGCAATTAGATTATCTAACTCTTCAGCAGTATTCACTTCTTTAGCATAATCATAAGCCATTATCAACGTCTGAGGAACAGGTTTGCTGATAACATTAGTTCTATTACTGTATCTCATATCCATAGCTCGCTTCCAGTATTTTAAGGCACCCAGTAGGTCCCGCTTTTTGTCTACAAAATTGGCGCCAAGGAGTTCAAGTGCATTAATGCACTCAGTTTTGCTTGTCTGTGGGTGCTGAGTAAGAAAGTCAATAATATTTGTGTGCACAGTAACACTGACAGAGAGGAGTGGTGTCATGCCATAGCCATCCTTTTCCATTTTAGCACCATATTTAAGGAGCATCTTCATGATGCCCAAGCTTCCAGACTCAGCGCAGTCATGTAAAGCTGTATTTCCTTTTAACTCTTGTGGTTTACATCAGCTCCCTTCTCGAGCAAGAACTGGGCAATCTCCGTGTGACCCTTATAACAGGATATCATAAGACAGGTATGCCCATGGTGATTAGTTACTTCCAAGTCAGCGTTGTGCTCTACCAGATACTTGACAATTTCCAGGTGCCCATCAAAGCAGGCTGCACGCAGCAGAGTAGAGTTAGTAAGGGTGGTGTTGTTAACGGAAGCCCCATGATCAAGAAGAGATTGCACGATTTTTAGGTCCCCAGCAGCAGAGGCGGCCCAAAGAGGAGGTGCCCCTTCTATCATCTCTCCATCAAAATTAACAGATCCACCAATTTCAACTGAGGCACTGCACTGATATAGCAAATAATACACCACATCCAAGTGCCCATACCGAGCTGCCATTAAAAGTGGAGTGGCACCATTGTTTTTTTCTGCAAGACTACTTCATCCTTAGCTTTGTTTTCCAGAAGTTTTGAGAAAAGACGCAGCTTACCATCATGGGCAGCGTTGAATAATGCTGTCTTGAGATCCATGGCTGCTCTACTCTGACAGCTTTAAAAAAAAAACAGGAGATACCAATGCTCTTTATTGACAATGAAAATTTTTAAACGGAAGGCACAATAACAAAAAAGTATGAAATCCTCTCCGTCCTCAGGAGCAGCATGAATATGGTTTCACAGATGCATGATGATTGAGTTGTGCTTCGGTGACCGGAATCCTTCAGGCATTACTGCGTCCATGGCAGCCAGCTTTTCTTGTTCGCTCCCTGACAGTCTCTGCAGTGCCATGACCAGTGTGACGAGATGGGCGGTGCTCTACTCCGCCTGATAGCTTACAGCCACATTCCTCTCTTATACAAGCACAAGCAGGGGGTTAGCTATTTTATTTGGTAAGCAGGTGACTGCAAACATTAATCATATCCACACAAACACAGAGGGTAGGTTCCTTATTATACAGGCACAACTAGACTTGGTTAATTACACTTTTTGCAATATATATGCGCCCAATCATAGATCACCCCCTTATTGGGACAGGTTAATACAAACCCTGACCCCCTATGTGGTCACGAACCTTGTGGTGGGAGGGGATTTTAATCTAACACCCTCACATATTCTTGACAGATTATGGCTCCAAGGCAGAACATCTAAAGACCTCCGACTTAATTACAAGGCCATATTTGAAACTTAAACATTTGGTGGACTCCACACCGACCTTAACCTGTGCAACATTTGGAGATTGCTTCACCCTAAAGATAAAGACTTCACTTGCCTCTCTAAAGTGAAGTCAACCCTCTCCAGAATAGACCTCTTTCTAATTTCCAATTCCCTTGTCCCTAAGGTTAAGCAAGATAAAATAAATGATATTGTAATATCTGATCATGCGCCATTGGAATTGACACTAGAATCTTATGGACCTAGTCCTAACAGGAACACCCTACGCTTCCCCACCTATTTGTACTCCTCAGATGCATTCTCCAAATTCCTATCACACTGCTGGACGGACTTCTATACAGACAATTTTGCCCACCTGGACAACCCACAATTATTTTGGGAAACTGCAAAAACTGTGCTGACTGGCTATATAATATCCTATGTAGCTAATATCAAACAGAAAACCCAACATAGACACATTGAGTTACAAAATTGACTTGGTCAGGCTTATCAAACATATCTCACAGAAAAAACGTCCACATCCTTTGATCTTTACACCACCGCTAAAGAGGACCTTGATGCCTTCCTTAGCATCAGGCCTCTTTCAAAACTTTGAGTAAGTACTACAGATTTGGTAACAGATCAGGCAAACTCTTAGCATCTCTGACTAAACTTTGCACGGCAAAGGCAAATGTTGCTGCGCTTAGATTCCAGGGCAAGACATTTACATCCCTATCAGAAGTGGCACACTGTTTTACTCAATACTATACACAACTATACACACAGCAACAATTGAATTCCCCCGGAAACCCAACAAGCCTTCTGGCGGACTCTAGCCCTCCCGCAGCTTACCCAAAAGCAATAAGCTAGCATTAATGCCCCTATTTCCTCAGACAAAATAGTATGTACAATGAAATCTATACCTCTAGGCAAGGCAGTAGGCCCTGACGGGCTACCGATGGAATTCTACCAAATCCTTCAAACTCAAATCTCCTCAACCTTAGCAAAACTGTACAATTCTTACTTTCAGGAAAACATTACAACCTCCCAAAACCTCTCCACTGCCCATATCACCCTCATCCCCAAACCAGATAAAGACCATACCCTGCCAGAATCCTACCGCCCCATTTACCTACTAAACTCTGACTATAAGATTGTTATAAAAACCATCCCTCCTGCATAAGGATCAAACAGGCTTTGTCTTCAAGCGTACATCAGTTATCAACCTTTACTGGAGTCTGGGGGTGGTGAGGGGGCGGACGGGGCTCCAGAGGCCTTCCTGCTATCTCTGGACGCAGAGAAGGCCTTCAACCATGTTGAATGGTCACATCTGCTCAACACCATGCATCACTTCAATTTCCAGGGCCCATTTCTAGAAATGATCCGCAAAATATATACTCATCCAATGGCACGAATTACAGTTAATGTTATTTTCCCCCCTGATTTTCTCCTGCAGAGGGACACCCGGCAAGTCTGTCCATCATCACCTTTGCTTTTCGATCTCGCCCTGGAGCCTTTGGCCTGCAGACTTAGGCAAATCTTCCCAGGCATCTCCATTAAAGGAGTCCCCAATCACCTAGCTTTATACACAGACGACATGCTACTATTCGTAGAGAATCCAGATTTGCACATCCCTCACATTCTGCAATATTAACAGAATTTGGCTTTTTCTCCGGCAACAAAATAAATACATCTAAGTCCGAGATACTGTGGCTAAATAAAGACTGATGGTCAAGTGGTGACTACCTCTTTGTAGTAGCACAAGACTCTTACATATCTGGGCATCCAACTGCACAGGAACCCACATAAAATGTATGATCTAAACATCTCTAGACAATGTACAAATGTATCCATCCAATTGCAGGGCTGGCCCCATCTTCCCCTGGGTCTATCTGGTTGAATTTACTTGGTCAAAATGACTACCCTGCCCAAGATCTTGAACCCACTCTTGGTCTTGCCCTTTCTTATGACCAAGAAAGATCTTTCAACAATGCCCAAAGCTATTGGTACCTTCATCTGGAGGGGAAAGAAAACCCATTTTGCATCCGATAGATTGCAGCTCCCATACCTGAGTAGGGGGCTGGGTTTGCCAAAACTGAAACTGGGTAGCACTGGCAAGACTGGTCACAGATTGACGGTTAAACACATTCCTCTTCGATGATGCACAACTCGATGAAGCAGTGGTTGCACCACTTGCCCCAGCCTACTTACCATACGCTCTTCTTAAAGACCTCCCGACCCAGGTTAGCGGAAACCCATTATACAAAGACCCCTTAAGGGCCTGGCATATGATACTCAGACACCTAAATTTAAAATCTCCCACGCCTAAGTTTATCCTGGTAATAGGCAATCAGGAATTTCCGGCAGGGAATGAGTCAGCACCCTTTCACGCTTGGAAGACCTTAGGGCTTAGAATGCTGGGTGATGTCCTAGATCCATTGTTACACACGTTTAGAACGTTTCAAGAATTACAAAGTTTATTTGATATCCCTAATAAACACTTCTTTGCTTATCTACAATTAAGGCACTACATTCATGACCTCCAAAGGGAAAACACAGAATTTTGGAGTTCCTCCCACTTCTCCATCTCACATGCATTATTCCAAATGGGAATTTTCACATCCTGTGGTTTCTATAAGTGCCTGCTAAAGCAAAAAGAAAGAAGTATACAGACGGCAATCCTAGAAAGGATAGGCCCAGAATTCTCAACACAGATCTCTATACAAGACATAAAATCAAGCCTAGTAAGGGCAAAAACAGCAACACTAGCCATTCTATTGAGAGGGGCGCAGATTAGAATTCTTAACAAGGACTATCTCACCCCTTCCAGACTATACAAATAGAAACTGCAAAAACCCAATTTATGTGTGAAATGCAGCAGCGCCTCCCCTAATTTCCAACAATGCTTTTATTCATGCCCACTGATTAAACGGTTCTGGGGACGGCTACAGTATTGGGTAAATACCACATTCCAGTTAGACATTACAGTAGTCACAGATAAAAATGTTCCTCTTCCTTTGGAACAATTCATATAAAAACTGCACAACATTCTGTTCCTGTGCACCCTATTGGCACGACATTGCATCCTGTGTAGATGGATTTCCAAAAAAGCACAGACTATAGCATAATTCAAAGGTCTACTAATGAAACACCTCTTCATTGAACAATATGATACGAAGTTAGATACTGGACACAGGTTTGGTCCCTTCCTTAGGAAGTGACAACCTCTGCTGACTACACTCACCCCCACCATACAAAGAGCGGTTATTCTCTGAGGCGGAGACTGCCCCACTTCCAAATAAGCTTTGTGAATCAGAAGTTTTAACCAAGATGCCAAAGAAATGGCAGAGGCTTTCTGACCTTTTCTGGAACCAGAAAAAAATAACAGACTAGAAGTCTTTCTGAAATCTTTAGTAGCCTCAACATAATATTTCAAAGCATCCAAAGAATGTAAAGACCTTTCAAGATTATTTTTAGGATTAGGACACAAGTAAGGAACAATAATTTCCTGCAATGTCTTTAATACCAAATTTAGAGAGATTTAATAACAGGTTTGATACAAGTCAAAGCCTGTACAAAACAGTGAACATCAGGAAGATTAGCAATATTTCTGTGAAATAAAACAAAAAGAGCAGAGATTTGTCCTTTCAAAGTATTGGCCGACAAACCTTTATCCAAACCATCGTAAAAACAACTGTAGAATCATAGGAATTCTAAAAGAATGCCAAGAATAATCATGAGTGGAACACAATGAAATATAGTTTTTCTAAACCTTGTGATATATTTTCCTTGAAACAAGCTTACAAGCCTGTATCATAGTGTTAATTACAGAATCAGAGAACAATTTATGACTAAGGACTAAGAGTTCAATGGAATTTCATGCCTTCAAATTTAGAGATTTGAGATCCGGATGGAAAAATGGGCCTTGAGACAGAAGGTCTGGTCTTAGAGAAAGTGACCAAGGTTGGCAACTGGACAATCGGACAAGGTGGAAAAATGTAAACAGGTTGGTAAAACCATGGAACTGCTAGAGCATCCATCAATTCCACCTGAGGATCCCTAGACCTGGAGAGGTATCTGGGAAGTTTCTTGTTTAGATCTTTGTCTGGAAGACCCCACATCTGCACAATCTGATAGAATGCATCTGGATGGAGAGACCACTTCCCCGAATGTAGAGTCTGATGGCTGAGATAATCTGTTTCCCAACTGTCTACACCTGATATATGAATCGCAGTGATTAGAGAAGAGTTGTATTCCGCCCAAGAAAATACTAGAGATACTTCTTTCATTGCTAGGGGACTGCGAGTCCCCCCTTGATGATTGACATATGCAACTATTGTGACATTGTCTGCTTGAACTCAAATATAGGATTCTCTCCTTAATAGAGGCCAAGCCTGAAGAGCTCTGAAAATAGCATGGAGGTCTAAGATATTTATTGGTAACCTCACCTCTTGAGGAGTCCAAACTCCTTGTGCTGTCAGAGACCCCCAAACAGCTCCCCAACCTCTGAGACTTGCATCTGTTGTGATCACAGTCCAGGTAGGACAAACAAAGGAGGTCCCTTGAACAATAAGGTGATGATTTAAACACCAAGTCAGAGAGAGTTGAGTGTTGGGATTTACGTAAATCAGTTGTGATATCTGAGTTTAATCCCTGCACCATTGGTGCAACATGCAAAGCAGTAGAGGTCTCATATGAAAAGAGCAAAAGGGATCAGGTCCAATGCTGCAATTATGAGACCTAAAACTTGCATGCACATAGCCACTGAAGGGAATCATAGAGACTGAAGGTTTAAACAAGCTGAAACCAACCTCAAACATCTCATTTCTGTTAGGGATAGGGTCATGGACACAATCTATCTGGAAACCTAAAAAGGTGACCTTTGAGAAATCAATACATTCTGTGTTTTGTGTGAGATTCTGCTAAATCAAAAGATTGAGCTAGTACCAAGATATTGTCCAAAAGAGGAAACACCACAATACCCTGCTCTCTGATTACAGATAGAAGGGCACCTAGAAGTTTTGAGGATATTCTTGGTGCTTTTGCAAGGCCAAACGGAAGAGTGAAAATTGGTAATGCTTGTTTAGATAAGAGAAACTCAGAAATCGATAGTGATCTGGATGAATCAGAATGTGAAGGTAAGCGTCCTGTAAGTCTATTGTAGAAATAAAGTGACCTTGTTGAACAAAAGGCATAATAGTCCTTATAGTCACCATCTTGAAAGTTGGGACACTTACAAAACTATTTAAAGTTTTCAGATCCAAAATTGGTCTGAAAGAATTTTCCTTCTTTGGTACAATGAATATATTTGAATAAAAACCCAATCCTTGAGGACTTCCGGGGCTCTGATAAACTCATGTTTGTTAAGCCTGTTTGCAGCCAACATTCATTCCCATCCACATCTCCCTTGACAGCTTTTGTGTCCGGGAGCTACAGTGGATAGAGAGATCACCAGCTTCTCTTCCCAGGAAGGCACGTTTAAGTATTTTCTTGTGACAAAGTGGAAGTGTCGACAGTCTTACTTTTTAAGATGGCTTCTACTAAGGAGCTGATGGACCTGCTGTTAGCTCGTTTGGATAACCTGCTTGCGTCCTGTCTGGCGCTGCATTGAGATCCAGAATATTCAGCGTCCAGCCTTGTTACTGGTGCATAGCCCTGACACTGAAGGAGAGATTTCTGGAGTGAAACAATCACCATCGCTCCCCGACTCCACGTGGCATAATGGTGTAGAGTTAGTCTCATGTTAGGGCGCATCTTCAACTCTTAGTTTTGGATCTTTTACACCCCCTGTACTGGACGATAGAAAGCATGGCAAAGCAAAGCTAGCATTGGGGGATAAATCTGTGGCAGACACAATGGATCTACGGACACTTACAAATTTTGCTAGAAACACAGTATGAGAATACATGGTGTGCAGGGAGGAATCCTAGATTAGATAATCCCATATTGAGAGATTTTGTAATGGTGCATTCGTGGAAGATATCAAAAGCGGCTATAATACACTTTGCAAGGCTCTTCCTTCCTTGGTATGAAAAGGTGCAATGCCGTGGTCTCTCTGCTTCATATGGTTCTGAGCAATTTTCAGTGTGAACTCTCAGACTTAGAAGAGGTATTGGCTGAATAGACATATTGGAGACTGAACCATCTGTTTAAAATACCTGTGTTAATACAAGAGAATATTTTATTGCACAGCCGGTTAATACTCTCTATTCCTCAATTGTTTTGTTGCCAGTGTCTACTTTAAAACAGCATTTGCATTCATATTTGTATACCCTGCATTTTCACTTTATTAATATGTATGTTACACCTTAGCTCATGTATTTTCTAAAATTGGTTGCAATATGTTGCTACCATGCACTTGCAGTTGTTGAGAATTTAGTAAACCACACTAGTCATACTCCCAGTACTGAGATTTTATACTACATAAGTGTCTATGGAGGAACGGAGCTATGCGCTCTTACAGCATACTTTACATAGCATTTACTCCATTGTTTTGTTCTTGTGAACAGAACAAAATGGGTTAAACATGCAGTTCATTTAATCCTTCACTAGTTACAGTGCTGGGTGGATAATGCTGTAAATATACTGAAACCCTTTTTTTTGTGTTGCTAACCTTCCAACCTTTAGACAGCTGCTGTGATAATTTACTGTGACAACTCTTTAACAGGATCTTTGTTTTATGTTTACTTCGATTTTCTTGCTGAGATCTAAATCCGAAGGTGTGTGCTCCCACATACAGTATGTCTGACACAGGCTTAGACTCCACTAATAACCGCAGGCCATCATGACATCGTTTTGACCGGGCTGTATGTAGTCTCCCTTTGGCACATAGATATCTGAGACACAATAATTGAATCGTCGGTTTCACTCCCCCCTCCCCTTAGGAAGATTGCTGAGGTGATTCCTTGCGCTTCTTATAGTAGGAATTTACTGAGTGAAGCAGCGGTAAAGTTTTTATAAAGTTCATACTGGCTAATTCTCCTATTTGAGTTTATGTTTAGAAACTTGATAGTCAGTCTAAAGGCTCTATAGGTTTATATATTTAAGACTATTGTTTAGGTTAATTTATCCTAAGTACAGTTGATTGCTGCTGTATATTTCACATTGCATATGATAATTTATACCTCATACTATGGCACATCATGTAAGATGTAATATGTGGTTTAGTCTTCTTCACTATGTTAGTTTATGTTCAACTTTATTCTACAGTCTGTATAGGGCAGTACTAAATATAGAAACACAATGCTGATAGGAAGGACATTTTAAAATGAGTTTGCCTTATAATATGCAATGCTGTATTCAAAACTCTATAGGCATAACACTATACCTATATGTACTATGGCCCATAAGTGGCTGCTTCATAAACTAATAGTCCTCTACCCTGCACCATATGAGTCATAAGGTCCAAGGGTGGCCTTTAGTATAATTAGAAGATCCTGCACTTTATCTAAAAATAAATATTGAGGTTTTAACTATACATGCACTATACATTTGCCCTACATATCTATACAATTTGACATGCATGGTGTTCATGAAATAGCTTCCAGTTTGTAAGTTTTGGGGGTTATGGTTGCTTCTGGATCTATATATCAAAGCTTTTACGACTGCAATCTTACCCATCAATTTAGCCATGTTAATTAATGCAACTAACTGGAAGATATGAAACTCATTACCCTCCAGACAAGGCCAAACCTTTGTTTATATTACTATACTGGCTTGTACTCCTACACATGATCTAGCTACAGGGCCGGTGCTTGCATATAGGCAACTTAGGCAACCGCCTTAGGGCGCCACAGCAGTGGGGCGCAAAATTGGAGAGCAGCGATTTTTTTTATTTTTTTATATTATTTTTTACATTTTATTCCTCCCTAACACGCGCGGCGCTCTGTTGCCCACACCACTCTCCCTCTCTTACATCCCGGCACACTGTCTGTTACACAACACAAACAGCAGTCCATGCCCTTTTGTCTCTACTCCTCCCCCGCCCCTCATGTGCTGTCGGGTGTCGATGCAGTGACAGTAGTGACGGTGACCAGTTGTATTTGAGCCGCGGCCATGCTGCTTTCCGCTGTAGTACACTGTGCACACTTACTCATTGCGATATATGTTGTTGCCCGCACCCGGCTCCGCTACAATAATGCTGGGGGTAGTTCCGCCTCTCCACCGTATTTGCTGGCTTGGGGCTCCTTGAGGGTGAGGTCTTGTTGAGCGCCTTGCTACCTACCTGAAAGACTTTACCGGTGGGGAGAGATGACTGTTCTGTGGTGCTCTTCTTCTTCCAGAACTACACCGGGGTGCAGCCTGTCAGGCCAGGGTCACAGTGATGATGGGGTAAGGACGTGTTAAGTGAAGCATGAGTGGTGTCAGCTTTGGGGTGAGCAACTCAGCAAGGTGACGGTGAGCTAAGATTCATTGCAGTTATACACTGGTAAACATGAAGGAGCATGCATGGGGTGGGAGTGGGACATTATATACAAAGCAAAACTCAGTAAAAGTGCAATAAGCAAGGTGGACTACTGAAGACTGAAGTTTGGGCTTAACAAACAGCATGAATATACTCCACTAAATATATGGATCTAATATAAAAAGTGTTTTTCAAAAATTTTTTATATTTTAAAGGATCTAAAAACTATTAAATTCTTTTTAAAATTCCTACAATAATTAATTAGTGTGTGCCTAATTATTTTGAGAAGCATGTATTTCTGTATATTTATTTTACAAATTATTCTATTTAAAGCATCTTAGTTTCCCCCTGTTCTGATATATATAGGCCTAGATTTGGAGTTTGGCGGTAAAAGGGCTGTTAACGCTCCGCGGGCTTTTTTCTGGCCGCACCATAAAATTAACTCTGGTATCGAGAGTTCAAACAAATGCTGCGTTAGGCTCCAAAAAAGGAGCGTAGAGCATTTTTACCGCAAATGCAACTCTCGATACCAGCGGTGCTTACGGACGCGGCCAGCCTCAAAAATGTGCTCGTGCACGATTCTCCCATAGGAAACAATGGGACTGTTTGAGCTGAAAAAAAACCTAACACCTGCAAAAAAGCAGCGTTCAGCTCCTAACGCAGCCCCATTGTTTCCTATGGGGAAACACTTCCTACGTCTGCACCTAACACTCTAACATGTACCCCGAGTCTAAACACCCCTAGCCTTACACTTATTAACCCCTAGGGCTCCATGTACTAAGCCGTCAATTCATCCGTCATTGTAGACGCGGATAAACTCGCCGTTACTCGCCGCGGGCGAAATGGTGTCCGCTGTCGCTATGTACTAATATTCCCCCAATAAATAGACAAGTCTAGCCCGCCGCGAGCAGTTGCGGATTGTTGATAAATTTGACGCCTCGCTCGCCGCGACTAAGCTGATGGTACTTAACTTTCAGTTGAATTGTCTGGCCAATTATTAACACGTGACATGCAAGGTGTCACGAACATCATAGTAGTCGCGGGAATAGAATTTTGCTCCTATAAAAGTTCAACCTATCTAAACAACTTTATTATTGATCAAAAATTTTTGAAGAGTGATAACAGAGCGTTATTTTTGTAATATTTATTTACAATTTGGATATGGCTTCATCTGGATCTGATAATATATAAATATTAATATAAAAATAATTATAAAGATTGACAACTAACAATACAAATTTAAATAGATTACTCTTTATTTACAGTCGACAAATTGGGCGCAATTTATGTACATGGAAATGAGAGACAAATTAGACGCCAGTTATGCTGTAAGTACAATGCTGATATTACTGCCTTTTATATATGTCTAGACTGGCGTCCAGATTGACTTTCCTATTGTTTTGTACCTTGCCCGCCACCTAAAAGGTGGCGAGGCAAAAATAGCGAGGTGTGAGCGGAAATTGTAGCGAGCGGACAAATAGATTTTTTAGTACATTCGTTTTTTGGCGAGTTGGTGGTCAAATGTGTCTAATTACAGTGAAAAATGGAGCGGTAGCGAGGTTTGGCGGATAAGTACGCTCGCAATTTTAAAGATGCGAGTTTTAACATAATTGACGGCTTTGTACATATCAGTTTGCGAGTTTTGACGCGAGATTTGTTGCGGGTAGCTCGCTGACTGCTTAGTACATGGAGCCCCTAATCTGCCGCCCCCGCTATCGCTGACACCTGCATATTTTTTTGAACCCCTAATCTGCCGCTCCGTAAACCGCCGCAACCTACGTTATCCCTAAGTACCCCTAATCTGCTGCCCTAACATCGCCGACCCCTAGATTATATTTATTAACCCCTAATCTGCCCCCCACAACGTCGCCGACACCTGACTACACTTATTAACCCCTAATCTGCCGAGCGGACCTGAGCGCTACTATAATAAAGTTATTAACCCCTAATCCGCCTCACTAACCCTATCATAAATAGTATTAACCCCTAATCTGCCCTCCCTAACATCGCCGACACCTACCTTCAATTATTAACCCCTAATCTTCCGAGCGGAGCTCACCGCTATTCTAATAAATGTATTAACCCCTAACGCTAAGTCTAACCCTAACACTAACACCCCCATAACTTAAATATAATTTACATCTAACGAAATTAATTAACTCTTATTAAATAAATGATTCCTATTTAAAGCTAAATACTTACCTGTAAAATAAATCCTAATATAGCTACAATATAAATTATAATTACATTGTAGCTATTTTAGGATTAATATTTATTTTACAGGCAACTTTGTAATTATTTTAACTAGGTACAATAGCTATTAAATAGTTAAGAACTATTTAATAGTTACCTAGTTAAAATAATAACAAATTTACCTGTAAAATAAATCCTAACCTAAGATATAATTAAACCTAACACTACCCTATCAATAAAATAATTAAATAAACTACCTACAATTACCTACAATTAACCTAACACTACACTATCAATAAATTAATTAAACACAATTGCTACAAATAAATACAATTAAATAAACTAGCTAAAGTACAAAAAATAAAAAAGAACTAAGTTACAAAAAATAAAAAAATATTTACAAACATAAGAAAAATATTACAACAATTTTAAACTAATTACACCTACTCTAAGCCCCCTAATAAAATAACAAAGCCCCCCAAAATAAAAAATTCCCTACCCTATTCTAAATTAAAAAAGTTACAAGCTCTTTTACCTTACCAGCCCTGAACAGGGCCCTTTGCGGGGCATGCCCCAAGAATTTCAGCTCTTTTGCCTGTAAAAGAATAAATACAATACCCCCCCCCAACATTACAACCCACCACCCACATACCCCTAATCTAACCCAAACCCCCCTTAAATAAACCAAACACTAAGCCCCTGAAGATCTTCCTACCTTGTCTTCACCATACCAGGTTCACCGATCCGTCCTGGCTCCAACATCTTCATCCAACCCAAGCGGGGGTTGGCGATCCATCATCCGGTGCTGAAGAGGTCCAGAAGAGGCTCCAAAGTCTTCCTCCTATCATGCAAGAAGAGGACATCCGGACCGGCAAACATCTTCTCCAAGCGGCATCTTCGATCTTCTTCCATCCGGTGCGGAGCGGGTCCATCTTGAAGCAGGCGACGCGGATCCATCCTCTTCTTCCGTTGTCTACCGACGAATGACGGTTCCTTTAAGGGACGTCATCCAAGATGGCGTCCCTCGAATTCCGATTGGCTGATAGGATTCTATCAGCCAATCGGAATTAAGGTAGGAATTTTCTGATTGGCTGATGGAATCAGCCAATCAGAATCAAGTTCAATCCGATTGGCTGATCCAATCAGCCAATCAGATTGAGCTCGCATTCTATTGGCTGTTCCGCCAATAGAATGCGAGCTCAATCTGATTGGCTGATTGGATCAGCCAATCGGATTGAACTTGATTCTGATTGGCTGATTCCATCAGCCAATCAGAAAATTCCTACCTTAATTCCGATTGGCTGATAGAATCCTATCAGCCAATCGGAATTCGAGGGACGCCATCTTGGATGACGTCCCTTAAAGGAACCGTCATTCGTCGGGAGACAACGGAAGAAGAGGATGGATCCGCGTCGCCTGCTTCAACATGGACCCGCTCCGCACCAGATGGAAGAAGATCGAAGATGCCGCTTGGAGAAGATGTTTGCCGGTCCGGATGTCCTCTTCTTGCCGGATAGGAGGAAGACTTTGGAGCCTCTTCTGGACCTCTTCAGCACCGGATGATGGATCGCCAACCCCCGCTTGGGTTGGATGAAGATGTTGGAGCCAGGACGGATCGGTGAACCTGGTATGGTGAAGACAAGGTAGGAAGATCTTCAGGGGCTTAGTGTTAGGTTTATTTAAGGGGGGTTTGGGTTAGATTAGGGGTATGTGGGTGGTGGGTTGTAATGTTGGGGGGGGGTATTGTATTTATTCTTTTACAGGCAAAAGAGCTGAAATTCTTGGGGCATGCCCCGCAAAGGGCCCTGTTCAGGGCTGGTAAGGTAAAAGAGCTTGTAACTTTTTTAATTTAGAATAGGGTAGGGAATTTTTTATTTTGGGGGGCTTTGTTATTTTATTAGGGGGCTTAGAGTAGGTGTAATTAGTTTAAAATTGTTGTAATATTTTTCTTATGTTTGTAAATATTTTTTTATTTTTTGTAACTTAGTTCTTTTTTATTTTTTGTACTTTAGCTAGTTTATTTAATTGTATTTTTTTTTAGCAATTGTGTTTAATTAATTTATTGATAGTGTAGTGTTAGGTTAATTGTAGGTAATTGTAGGTAGTTTATTTAATTATTTTATTGATAGGGTAGTGTTAGGTTTAATTATATCTTAGGTTAGGATTTATTTTACAGGTAAATTTGTTATTATTTTAACTAGGTAGCTATTAAATAGTTCTTAACTATTTAATAGCTATTGTACCTAGTTAAAATAAATACCAAGTTGCCTGTAAAATAAATATTAATCCTAAAATAGCTATAATATAATTATAATTTATATTGTAGCTATATTAGGATTTATTTTACAGGTAAGTATTTAGCTTTAAATAGGAATCATTTATTTAATAAGAGTTAATTAATTTTGTTAGATGTAAATTATATTTAAGTTAGGGGGGTGTTAGTGTTAGGGTTAGACTTAGCTTTAGGGGTTAATCAATTTATTAGAATAGCGGTGAGCTCCGGTCGTCAGATTAGGGGTTAATAATTGAAGTTAGGTGTCGGCGATGTTAGGGAGGGCAGATTAGGGGTTAATACTATTTATGATAGGGTTAGTGAGGCGGGTTAGGGGTTAATAACTTTATTATAGTAGCGCTCAGGTCCGCTCGGCAGATTAGGGGTTAATAAGTGTAGGCAGGTGTCGGCGACGTTGAGGGGGGCAGATTAGGGGTTAATAAATATAATATAGGGGTCGGCGGTGTTAGGGGTAGCAGATTAGGGGTACATAGGGATAACGTAGGTGGCGGCGCTTTGCGGTCGGAAGATTAGGGGTTAATTATTTTAAGTAGCTGGCGGCGACGTTGTGGGGGGCAGGTTAGGGGTTAATAAATGTAATACAGGGGTCGGCGGGGTTAGGGGCAGCAGATTAGGGGTACATAAGTATAACGTAGGTGGCGGTCGGCAGATTAGGGGTTAAAAATTTTAATCGAGTGGCGGCGATGTGGGGGGAGCTCGGTTTAGGGGTACATAGGTAGTTTATGGGTGTTAGTGTACTTTAGGGTACAGTAGTTAAGAGCTTTATGAACCGGCGTTAGCCAGAAAGCTCTTAACTCCTGCTATTTTCAGGCGGCTGGAATTTTGTCGTTAGAGCTCTAACGCTCACTTCAGAAACGACTCTAAATACCGGCGTTAGGAAGATCCCATTGAAAAGATAGGATACGCAAATGGCGTAGGGGGATCTGCGGTATGGAAAAGTCGCGGCTGAAAAGTGAGCGTTAGACCCTTTAATCACTGACTCCAAATACCAGCGGGCGGCCAAAACCAGCGTTAGGAGCCTCTAACGCTGGTTTTGACGGCTACCGCCGAACTCCAAATCTAGGCCATAGTGTGTGTATGTGTATATATATATATATATATATATATATATATATAAAAATATATATATATATATATATATATATATGCATATGTGTGTGTGTGTGTATATATATATATATATATATATATATATGTGTGTGTGTATGTGTGTATATATAGATTTATATACATATAAATATATATATAATCTGTGTATATATATATATATATATATATTTCTATATGTGTATTTATATATGTGTGTGTGTGTATATATGTATATATATATATATATATATATATATACTGTGTGTATATATATATATATATATATATATATATATATATTATTGTGTCCCATATCCTGCAATTACAGTACCAGTAACAGGGTATCAGGATATCCTAATATACAGTATATACCCTATATATATTTTATATATATATATATATATATATATATATATATACACACACTCATACAGTATATATATATATATATATTGGTGTGTGTGTATATATATATATATATATATATATATATATATATATATATATATATATATATAAATTATAGATTAATTAATTATCTTTATTTTTTTTAAGTACATCTTTGTAACATTTTGTAAGTAATGGGGGGTGGGAGGGGGGCGCAAAATGTATCCTCGCCTGTGCGGCCAAAAATCCTAGCACCAGCCCTGTCTAGCTAAACCATAATAAATCCCTAAATGTTATTATATATGCACATTGTCTAGGGATCTACGTACACTAGATATGTTCTTTTAAAACGGCGGATCAAAGCAGATATTAAGATATATTGATCTCACTTATATTATTGTTTGTTTCTATATATATTCATAGTTGATGTGTTTTTTTATAGGCTTTATATTATAAATGCTGTTTTATTTCACTGTTTGTTTATACTCATAGTCCTATGGGTTCAAGAGTGGCCCTGTATGCTCCATTACTACTTTATACACCCTACCAAGCTCCCCAGTAGGTAACTATTACAGGTCAAGGTCCAAGAGAGGCCATTATTTTCTTTCTGGGGATTCTATATTTGTGAGGCATAATTATACACAAGGGTTTGCTATACTCTTCCATTATAGAACAATAAATATAAAATCTGAGGTTACCATAATGAGACCCAAGAGCAGTCTCTTCTTTCCATTATACCCTTCCTTACATTCAGTTATGTTCCTTCATATAAGGTCCAAGAGCAGCCTTCTATGTTTGTTATGGAATGTTTCCTTATAAACAGGCACTATGTATTAATTCTGCCATTTATAACTGTTAACTAGTCCTTTTGTCAAGCTGTATAAAAGGTACAACTTATTATTATACAACAAAGTTAGAATGTATATTCTTTTTTTGTGCTATATGGCAATTTACTTTGTACATTTCAATTGTTTGTAAGCCTGACTTAAAAGGACAGTTCACCCAAAAACTTTCTCCCCTTTAAATTATTCCCAATGATCCCTTTTACCTGCTAGAGTGTATTAAATTGGTTGCAAGTAGCTCCTTTACTCATATTTCAGCATTTGAAATAACTGATTTAGCTTGTGGTTTCCCAACCTATACTGAAAGTTTTGATACTGGTGTATATGCTATTGACAAGCCTAAGTAAACACAGCCAGCAGAAGAGATTACACCCTCAGTGGGGGCATGATAGTTAAGTAATAAAATGATAATTTTCCATTGTTCTCTCTATGTATTGAGCTTTGGTGTTCAAGACAAATATAAGATAAGGAAGCAAGTGTGTGTTCATAAAAGTGATAACATAATGAGATCTGATATTACCTGAAGCTCAACCCATTGTAATAGGCTGTGGTTTCAAAGCACAAAACCAGCTACTTCAGATACACAAATAAACCCGAAAATGCAATTTCTCAAATATTTTATACTCTGCAGTTGGTATAACAAGTCATTTAAAATACATTTATGGAAAAACAATTTTACAGTGTACTGTCCCTTTAAGTACCTCAATAAAAATTAAAAAACAAAACTCTATAGGCATTTAAACTCATATAACTTAACAGAACCAAACATCTACTACCTCTGGCTGATTGTATGTATGTTTACAAAGTCACACAGATCTAATCAGAATACCTTCCTACTTTACTGTCAATATTTTCTAAACTAGCAATATTTTAGAAATACCCTTTTAATTCTGAGTATGCATATTAATTTCTGCCCCTTGATGATAGTATGGTACATGGCAATATTGGGGTAAGTCTCTCTAGTTTTCCCACAGTCCATACCTTTACAGATATGTAAAAAACTGCTTCCTGCATTAACTTAGACAACAGACCCATTTATTTCATTTAACAGCTCCAAATAAGCTACAGTGTTTTTCACACTTGCTCTTAATGCTGCTCTAGGGTACTGTGCAAGCTTTTTGTGTTATATGCATATGATGTTTCAAAGATTTGTCATTCTGTATAGAAAATGTTATTCCTCTGATTAACTTAACTCAGGCATCATTTCAGAAACTATATTATGATTTAATTTGTTTAATGCTCCCAAAGTGTAGAAAAATCAACGTAAATTTGATGTACTGGGCAAGTGTATGTTTTTACGTTTTTCTTACTGTGCAATATCCACCCTAAAAGGAGACTGTACTAGTTTAGTTTGTTTTGTTTTTTTGTTTAGTTTGGAGTTTTAAATATACTAAAATCCCAACAATGTGTACATACTGTATCTCTTGCAGTTGATAGTTACCTAACTCATAGAAAATCTTGAAAGGTACTGTATCAGCATAGACTATGTACTACTGTCACTTATATGATTGTGTATATATTCTATTCCTTTGCACACTGTATATTGTGACGCTATGCCCTGTGTGGTGCATTGTCCTGTGACTTGTATAATTGTACACATCGTTGTTTATAAATAAAAGTTTTTTTTAAAAAATCCCAATCTTTGTTCCTGCTGTGGAACTGGGACAATTACCCCTGAAAGTTCTAGATCTGAAACACATTTCAGAAAAGCTTGAGCTTTTACTGTTTTTTTGGTACATGGGTAAGAAAGAAGGTCTTATTCTGAATCCTATTTGATACACCTGCAAAGTTAGATTCTGAATCCACTGATTCAGTCTGTCCAAACTCTTTGAAATAGCTTTAGTCTGCCCCCTACCAGAAGAGGGCCGCACCCTCATGTAGGTTTAAGGGCAGGATTTGGTTTCTTATAAGGCTTTGATTTATTCCAGTTCGGAAATGGTCTCTATTTAGAGCCAGAGGCCTTAGGGGGAAGGAGTGATTTTCTGTTCTCTATTCTGACGAAAGCAAGAAAAACGATTGGGAGCTTTAAATTTACCCTTAGATTTCTTGTCTTGGGGCAGAAAACTCCCTTACCCCCAGTAACAGTGGAGATAACAGAATCCAATTGTGAACCAAAAAGATTTTTACCTTGAAAAGAGAGAGATAATAATCTAGTTTTAGACACCATGTCAGCATTCCAAGATTTAAGCCATAAAGCTCTTCTAGTTAGAATGGCTAAAGACATAGATTTGATATTGATCTTCATAACATCAAATATAGCATCACAAATAAAATGATTTACATGTTGAAGTAAAACAATAACGTTAGATAATTCAGAATCTAAAGACAACTGCTGTGCTAAAGTGTCCAACCAAAAAGTAGAAGCAGCAACATCAGCCATAGATAAAAGAGGTCTAAGAATATAACAAAAGTACAAAGAGAGGTGATAGAATCCACTCTTAGAAAGAATACACTTATAGCACTCGTGGGGCGAAGAGTATTAATTGAATTGGGTGGTTAGTAATGAAGTACAACTAACAAAGCACAAGATTGACAGAGCTTATGGGAAGCAGCAAGAGAAATTAAATACAGGTATACCTCACTTTACAGCGCTTCACTTTACAGCGTTTCGCTAATACAGCGCTTTGTGGAGCTGAAGTTCAACCTCCAAAAATTTGAAACAGTGCTGTAATCTTCGTGAGATTGCGAGAAAAGTGACTGGCACCATTTTGTTATGTGCAGTTCACTTTTTTTACAGCATTACAGTGCAATCCGTGTCTCAGTATTATAGTCTGGCAAATTTTACTACAGTAATTGTCACTATTTTACAGGTACAGTATTTATTGAATACTGTGCTGAGCTAGTTTTAAACTAAACATACCAATATTGCACCTCTAATATATGTTAGTTTAAATATGTTTTTAAGTTTTTAAACACAGTGGCAAGGGAAAAGATAGCTAAAACTGCCTTGTTTCACTTTAAGGCGGTTTTCACTTTACAGCGGGGCTCCGGTCCCTAACCCGCTGTATGACCGGGGTATACCTGTATAACTTTTATTGGGGTTGATAAAAAATAGGAAAAAAATTAACTTAAAACCACACTTAGGCACCTAACGTAGTATATATTTATAGGCAGAA
Source organism: Bombina bombina (assembly GCF_027579735.1). Taxonomy (NCBI): domain Eukaryota; kingdom Metazoa; phylum Chordata; class Amphibia; order Anura; family Bombinatoridae; genus Bombina; species Bombina bombina. Next base: position 216,435,935 of record NC_069501.1, read on the forward strand.
GGAGAGACTCACCGTACTTAAGTACTATGGAATTGAGCTGGCTCAAAAGTTAATATAGGCTATAGCGGCTGAAAATTGATGTTTTAACAAACCTCTAAAAAGATGGTTGACCAAATATAACATATCAATAGCTCATAATCTAAGCCTCATGCATAACAGGCCACCTGTATTAGATAGAATGAAATATATGCATGTATTAGGTTGTAAATATCTGCAAGGTATTTATCTGTGATCAGTGTAAACTAAATTGTATAGAATAACATCAGCACTTGGCGTATTGGTTGCTGAATTAATACAATAGAGATTAGTGAGTTCTAAAAAAGGATATCTGTTTAATAGAGCGCTGTGAAATATTATCACTCCACTGACTAATATGAAATGCTGTTGTATCTTAAGTGCATAAGAAGCTGTATGTTGCTTAGACTTGTAACGCGCACTGATAGTTCCACGATATATTCTAATATTATGGTTTTCTCCAGGTCAATGTGTATACTGTTCCTGCACGACTTATAGTAACTTGATACAGTAAAAAATGCTTCCACACAGGTGGATAGAATCCAGCAGACAAATGGACCGAGTGAATATGTTTAAAAGTCTCTTTATTTTGTATCCATAAAAGTATACTGTGATCAGTCACAGAAAATAATTTTACAATATCACAGCCTCAAGCGAGTCAGCCTAGCAGCTCAAGGTCTAATACTCCAACATGTTTCGTGCTGTTACAGCACTTTGTCAGGGATATGTTTGTGTATATTATGCCATGATAACAGAAGTTGCCTATCAATGGATGTATATGAATAAAATAAAATTAATTTTTTGACATTACTACTTAAAAGAGTGCTGACGTCCCATTCTTTGTATACAAGGTCTATTACATCCTTGTGATCTACCTTTTTTGTTTAAATAAATACTGTATATCAGTCCTGTTACGATAACAAACATTCTTGTTAGTGTTTTGAGTCACTACAAGTATATCATGATGTTCAGTGTACCGCTCCATAATAAGCGTAAATAAATATACTACAATAAAAGTAAGGTAGCCTAAGGCTATCTAAAAGCACAGGAGTTCCTATGACTCCTCACCAGTGCCCTAACATGTTTCGCTGAGACTCTGCTTTTTCAAAGGGTGAACGCGCCACACAGAAGTTAGCTTTTTATGGCGTGTTAGGTCACACCCTAATGTACGCATCATCACTCAAAAGCCAATCCGATTGGTATCTTGACGATCCTTACTATTTGGAGCAATTAGATACTCACTATAGCGCTAATGTATGCAGACATACTTTATGACAGCAGCATTTGCTAAATAGTATGGTTTTATACAAAGTTGTCAGCCGTATAGAATCAGTCCAGGATCAAGTCTGATACAAAGATTAATCAGGGCTTCTAGGGATTCTGGAGTTTCCCGATACACCAGCTCGTCTTTGAGATGTTCAGAAAGTCCTTTACGAAAAGCTGCTCTAAGAGCTCCCTGATTCCAAGAGGTCTCTGATGCAAGTGTGTGGAACTCAATAGCATATTGAGCCACAGGTTGGTTTCCTTGCCGTAGGTCTAAAAGGGAAGCTTCAGCAGCTGAAGACCTTCCAGTTTTGTCAAAGACATTTGAGAATACATCCTGAAGTATCGGATCATTCTTCTCCAGTAAAGGAGATACCCAGGCCAAGGCTTTTCCTTTCATTAGGGATATGAGGAATGTAATCCTAGAGGAGGGAGTAGCGAAGAGGGCAGGGCTGTTACAAAAATGAAGGCGCCATTGATTTAAAAAAAACCCTACACCCTTCGGGATTTCCATCATACTTATCCGGAAGAGGCATCATCCTAGGGCTGAGTTGCCCTTGTAACTGGTCTGTAGAAACCGAAGGAGAGGATGCCCCCAAAGAGGTAGGATTGGAGGGTGTAGGAGCGACCAAGCTCTGTAATAAAGCAGTTATCTGATCTAGTTTTGAGTCCAGGGATTGCAAATGAGTAGCATGATATCTAAGTAATTTGTCCCTGGTGGGCCATGGCCATGGATAACTCAGTGGGGTCCATTACTGGCCCGTTTGTACTGTCAGCCGTATAGAATCAGTCCAGGATTTTACCCAACTGCTAGCGTGAAAGGAAAAACACACGCTAGCACACTGAGAATAAACTAGGACGTGACCCAACCAGAAAACAAAAGGACAAAGTAAAGTAGGATATAGAGTACTCACTGTAGCTGCAGAATCTAAGGAAAGTCTCTTGAGGATTAGAACAGAGAACTGAGTATACACAGGAACAAGCAGATATAGCTCCTTTAAGTAGATTGGAAGGATTAAACAGTGAAGATATAAACAATTATTGGTCACGTCCCTTTAAGCAGGTTATGTAGAATTTAGACATAAGAATGGTCAAACAAGTAATTGATCAATGTCCCTTTAGCAGGTTTGTAGGATTTGGCAGCAGAATGGTTTAACAAGCAATGGTCACTGTCCCTTTAAGCAGGTTTGTAGGATAAGGCAACAGAATGGTTTTACAAACAATGATCAATGTCCCTTTAAGCAGGTTTGTAGGATTAGGCAGAAGAATAGTTTAACACGCAATGGTCAATGTCCCTTTAAGCAGGTTTGTAGGATTAGGCAGCAGAATGGTTTAACACGCAATGGTCAATGTCCCTTTAAGCAGGTTTGTAGGATTAGGCAACAGAATGGTCAAACAGGCAATGGTCAAGTAACAAGTAGACAGGTTCAAGTTATAGGCAAAAGCATAGTCAGGCAAGCAAGGGGTCAATATCCAGAGGCAGGTTCAGGTTTCAGGCATAAAGCGTAGTCAGGCAAACAAGGGGTCAAAATCCAGAGACAGGTTCAGGTTCAATGCATAAAGCGTAGTTAGGCAAGCTATGAGTCAATATCAGTAGACAGGTTCAGGTTTTAACACTACTCACAGCCAAGTCCGAAACGACAACAAACGGGCCCCGAGGAAAAGCTCCCACCGGCATTTAAAGCCAGAGACGAGAGGAGGCCATGACGTCAAAGAGAAGTGTCCGTAAGACCCCTTCACGTTACTAGGCAACGTGACCTGGTTAGAGCCCAGAGGAGATCCGGGAGCCGCGGCGACACATGGATGTGATTGTGACAAAAGTATTGTAATCACTTGCCATTAAAACATGTACAGAATGACAATATGATTAGAATAGATGACAGAGAGACAAAACCAAGGGGGGGCACACACACAGTCTGCCCATTGATTCATTGCCAAAAGATGTTATTATAGGTTCATGTGGAATATGAATAATAGGGTGCATAAACATAACCTCTAAAAAAACGGGATTAAAGATTAATATTCACAAGTGAAACCTTGACAATAGTGTAAGTAAGTGGCCAAACCTGGCGTGTGAAAGGTTAAGGTATTTTGAGTGATTGTGTGTCGGTGAATACGACAATAAGTGCTAGAGGGAGTAAGAGATCATACATTTTAAAAAGGGATTCAATGAGTAATCCTGGGTGTATATTAGGTGTTTTATAGCTTAAATATAAAGGCCTTGATAGGGCTTGTATTTTAAATTATACTAAATACATACATTTGTGAGAAATTGCTGTGTGGCTTAAAATAATAAAAAAATAAATAAAAAAATAAATAAAATAAACACAAAAAAATAAAAGAAATGATGGAAAATAAAGAATGAAAAAATATATAAAAAATATAATATAGGACATTGAATGAAATCAGAGTGAAGATAAATATAAATGACCTCACTATGTGAAACATTACAAAAAATATTATTTAAATAAATTAGAAGATATGACACTATTATTCATGATGTCATCTAATGATAACTGAGTTTGATAGGTTCTATAATAGAAGTTCCCAATATTTGAATGTGTATTGGGTGGTGTCAGCATGTTGGCACTGTTAGTACTAATAAAGGGTGCCCATAATATGGCACTATTAACTGTCTCCCAGTAATTGATTGATACTTTGTAATAACATTAAAGATGTAATGTTATTTCTAAAAAATATCTATGCTGTTGTATTGATATCCGTGATGGATATTAGCTCTGGTAAAAAATATGCAGGATGTCATAGTTGAGAATCGGATTACAGAAATGGAGTTAAGTTATTCTGTTCATTCAGTCCATCTGCTTTCTGCCTGTAGCAAGATCTTTTCTAAGTTTCCGCCTCGTATGACCATTTTTACTTTTCGAATGCCGTAGCATTTTAGCTCCAATTGTTTAGAGTTGTGTTTGTTGTAGAAATGCCGGGCTACAGACGTGAGTTGTTTTCCTGCTTTTAAGTCTTTGGCAGCATTTTTAATGTTTCTCAGATGTTCCTGAGTCTTGTTCTTATTTTCCTGATCATCATGCCAACATAGATTTTCTCACATTTGCACTGTAAGGCATAGACTACTCCATCTGTTTGAAGTACATGATCGATTTAATATAATTCACAAAATCAATACTTGCATCAATTGCCAAACATGAAGCTACAGGTACTACACGTTCCACATTTAAATGAGCCCTGTTGAAAAGCCCTTGTTGTCTTGGGGCCCTGTAAGTGGCTTTGGCTTATGAGATCTTTAAGGATGCATGTTCTCCTAAAACCTGAGTGTACTTTGTCACCCACGCTTTGTGATAGAATAGGATCAGATCTGAGGATGTACCAGTTATCTTGTAGAATGTTTAAAATTTGTTGGCTATTTGTTCATCCCTTTTCTAATTAAGCATTGGAGGCACATATAATACCCAAACAAGGGAGGTCTTTGGACAACCCTTCCAACTATTGGCCTATATCTTTAATAAATTCAGACATCAAGATTTATTCTAGAATCCTAGCAACAAGGTTGAATACCCTCAGGCGAAAGATGGCACGGTCAGGGCCCTAAATCTAATAAATTACGCAAAAGAACACAATAGACCATTGATGTTACATCCTGGAGAAAAGAGAAGATCCTGGCAACCTTAACTCTGTGCCAGGAAAAACCATGCTCTTCAAAACGAGAATAAGTAGGTCCTCCACACCTTGTGGTAGATACGCCGAGTAACTAGTTTACAAGCTTGAATAAGAGTATCAATGACACTCTCAGAGAAACCTCTCTTGGCTAAGACTAAGCATTCAATCTCCACGCAGTCAGCCTCAGAGAATCTAGATTTTGAAGAACAAATGGACCTTGTATCAGCAGGTCTCTGCGACAAGGTAATTTCCACGGAGGAGATGAGGACATCCCCACTAGATCCGCGAACCACATCCTTTGAGGCCAGGATGAAGCAATCAGAATTACTGATACACGCTCCTACTTGATGCAGGTCAACACTCGAGGAAGAAGCAGTAATGGAGGAAAAAGGATATACGAGTTTGAACCTCCAGGGCACTGCTAGTGCATCTATTAGATCTGCTTGGGGATCCCTCGAACCTGGGTAGCTTGGTATTGAGACGGGATGCCATGAGATCTCCGGCATCCCCCACTTTTTTGCATATCTCTGCAAACACCTCGGGATGGAGAGACCATTCCCCTGGATGGAAGGATTAACTGCTGAGAAAATCCGCCTCCCAGTTGTCCACACCGGCATGTGGATCGCTAACAGCGAACAGCTGTGGGCCTCCGCCCACTCCAGAATCTGAGATACTTCCTTCATCACCAAGGAACTTCTCATTCCCCCCTGATGGTTGATAAAAACCAGAGAGGTTATATAGTCTGATTGGAATCTGATAAATTGGGACAAAACCAGAAGTGGCCAAGCCTTCAAGGCCTTGAAGTTTGCCCGTAGTTCCAAAATATTGATCGGAAGGGAGGGCTCCTCCTGAGTCCACAACCCCTGTGCCTTCCTGGCACCCCAAACAGCTCCCCATCTGGATAGGCTTGTGTCCATAGTCACAATCTCCCAGGATGGTCTTAAGAAGCATGTCCCTCGGGACAGATGATCTGGACAGAGCCACTAATAGAGCGATACTCTCAACCAGCTGTTGCAATCTGTTGAGACAGATCTGAATGATCACCGTTCCACTGACTCAGCATGCACAGTTGTAAAGGTCTGAGACGGAACCTGGCAAAAGGAATGATGCCCATTCAGGACACCATGAGACCAATCACCTACATACACTGAACCACAGAGGGACTCAAGGAGGTCCGGAGGGCAAAACATGCAGAAGTTAGCTTGCAACGTCTCTGGTCTGTTAGAAATATCCTCATGGATATGGAGTCTATTATAGTACCCAGGAATTCCACCCTGATACTTGGGATAAGAGAACTCTTTTCCAAGTTTATCTTCCATCCATGTGATCGAAAAAGACTGAGAAGTGACTCCGAGAATTCTTCCGCAAGACGAAAGGAAGGTGCTTGCACCAGAATATCGTCCATGGGGCTACTGCAATACCCTGAGTTCTGGCAACGGCTAGAAGTGCCCCCAGAACCTTTGTAAAGATTCTTGGAGCAGTAGTTAGGCCAAACGGAAGGGCAATGAACTGGAAATGCTAGTCCAAGAATGCAAACCTCAGGAACTGAAAGTGTTCCCTGTGGATTGGAACATGAAGGTAAGCGTCCTTCAGATCTATAGTGGTCAGAAACTGGCCTTCCTGAATTAAAGGAAGGATGGACCTTATTGTCTCTATCTTGAAGGAAGGGACACTGAGAAATTTGTTGAAGCACTTTAGGTCGAGAATTGGGCGGAAAGTTCTCTCCTTCTTTGGGACCATGAAAAGGTTTGAATAAAACCCCAAACCTCTTTCTTCGATAGGCACAGAGACAACAACTCCTAAGGAGGATAGATACTGAACGCACTCTAGAAAGGCATCCCTCTTTTCTGGTCTCGTAGACAGATTCAAGAGAAGGAATCTGCCCCTTGGCAGATGAGATTTGAAGCATATCTTGTATCCCGGAGATACCACCTCCAGGACCCACGGATCCTGTACGTCCTTGAACCAGGCGTCTGATAAAAGACAGTCTGCCCCTACACAATCCGATCCCGAATCGGGGGCCGGATGCTTCATACCGATTTGTTTTCGGCTGGCTTATTATTCTGCTTGGATTTATTCCAGGATTGAGCCAGCTTTCAAGTACTCTTGGGTTGCTCAGGCTTGAAGGAGGATTGTTGTCGTTGGGATTTGTCAGAACGAAAATTAGAAGATTGTCGTACCTTAGACTTGATCTTCTTATCTTGCGGTAGGAAGGCACCCTTGCCTCCGGTAACTGTAGAAATAATGGAGTCCAGGCCTGGACCAAATAAAATATTTCCCTTTAAGGGAAGAGAAAGGAGTCTGGACTTAGAAATCATATCCGCAGACCAACCAGAGTGCCCGGCAGGCTAGGACTGCAAAGTTAGAGGCTTTTGCATTTAGGTGAATAATTTGCATGTTCGCATCACAGATAAAAGAATTAGCAATTTCCAGAGCTTTAATTCTGTCTTGAATATCCTCGAGGGGAGACTCAACCACAATGAGTTCCAACAAAGAGCCGCACCAGTAGGTAGCCGCTCAGGCAACCGCTGCAACTGCAGCTGCCGGTTGAAACAAAAATCCTGTATGTTGAAACATCTTTTTCAGAAAGGTTTCCATTTTCTTATCCATCGGCTCTCTGAACGAAGAACTATCCACAAAAGGTATAGTAGTACGTTTAGCAAGTGTAGAGATAGCACCATCCACCTTAGGAATGGAGCCCCACAAATCCAGTTGAGAGTCCGGGACCAGGAACAACTTTTTAAAAGTAGACGAGGGGGAAAAACATAATTTATGCTTACCTGATAAATGTATTTCTCTTGTAGTGTATCCAGTCCACGGATCATCCATTACTTATGGAATATATTCTCCTTCCCAACAGGAAGCTGCAAGAGTCCACCCACAGCAAAGCTGCTATATAGCTCCTCCCCTAACTGCCATATTCAGTCATTCGACCGAAAACATGCAGAGAAAGGAAAAACCATAGGGTGCAGTGGTGACTGTAGTTCAAATGAAAAAATTACCTGCCTTAAAGTGACAGGGCGGGCCGTGGACTGGATACACTACAAGAGAAATAAATTTATCAGGTAAGCATAAATTATGTTTTCTCTTGTTAAGTGTATCCAGTCCACGGATCATCCATTACTTATGGAATACCAATACCAAAGCTAAAGTACACGGATGATGGGAGGGACAAGGCAGGTACTTAAACGGAAGTTACCACTGCCTGTAAAAAACCCTTTCTCCCAAAAATAGCCTCCGAAGAAGCAAGGTATCAAATTTGTTAAATTTGAAAAGTATGAAGCGCAGACCAAGACTCTGTCTTGTAAATCTGTTCAACAGAAGCCACATTTAAAAAAGGCCCAAGTAAAAAACCACAGCTCTAGTAGAATGAGCTATAATCCCTTCAGGAGGCTGCTGTCCAGCAGTCTCATAAGCTAAATGAATTATGCTTTTTAACCAAAAAGACAGAGAGGCTGCTGAAGTCTTTTGACCTCTCCTCTGTCCAGAATAGACAACAAACAAGGTGAACGTTTGATGAAAACTGTAGTAGCTTGTAAGTAAAACTTTAAAGCACAAACCACGTCCAATATTGTGTAATAGACGTTCCTTCTTTGAGGAAGGATTAGGATACAAGCATGGAACAACTATCTCTTGAGTAATGTTCTTGTTAGATACCACCTTAGGAAAAAACCCAGGTTGGTACGCAGGACTACTTTATCCGTACGAAGGACCCGATAAGGAGAATCACATTGTAACACAGATAACTTGGAGACTCTACGAGTCGAGGAAATAGCTACCCAAAAGGAACTTTCCAAGATAAAGATTGATATCTATGGAACAAAAAAGGTTCAAACGGAACTTCTTGAAGAACCTTAAGAACCAGGTTTAAGCTCCATGGCGGAGCAACAGTTTTAAACACAGGCTTGGATCTAACCAAAGCCTGACCAAATGCCTGAACGTCTAGAATACCTGCCAGACGCTTGTGCAAAAAAATAGAGAGAGTAAAAATCTGTCCCCTTTTAAGGAATTAGCTGACAACCCTTTTCTCAAAAACATCTTGGAGAAAAGATAATATCCTGGGAATCCAGACTTTACTCCATGAGTAACCCTTGGATTCATAACAATCAGATATTTACACCATATCTATGTTCAATTTTCCTAGAGACAGGCTTTCATGTCTGTATTAAGGTATCAATGACTGACTCGGAGAAGCCATGCTTTGATAACATCAAGCGTTCAGTCTCCAGGCAGTCCATCTCAGATTGATTCTATTTAGATGGTTGAAAGGACCCTGAGGTAGAGGGACCTGTCTCAGAAGCAGAGACCGTGATGGAAAGGATGACATGTCCACCAGATCTGCATACCAGGTCCTGCGTGGCTACGCAGGCGCTGTCAAAAACACCAAAGCCCTCTCCTGCTTGGTCTTGACCTCCGGAGGAAATCCCACTCCCCCGGAAGAAAAGTCTGACGACTTAGAAAATCCACCTCCCAGTTCTCAACACCTGGGATATGGATAGCTGATAGACAAGAGTGAGTCTCTGTCCAGTGAATTATTGTAAGACTTCTAACATCGCTAGGGAACTTCTGTTCCCCCTTGATGGCTGATGTAAGCCACAGTCGTGTATATTGTCCGACTGAGTATGATGTACCTCAGAGTTGCTAACTGAGGCCAAGTCTGAAGAGCATGGAATATCACTCCCAGTTCCAGAATATTTATTAGAAGGAGGGTCTCCTCCTAAGTCCACTATCCCTGAGCCTTCAGGGAGTTCCAGACTGCATCCCAACCTAAAAAGCTGGCATCTATTGTAACAATTGTCCCATCTGACCTGCGGAAGGTCATACCCTTGGACAGATGGACCCGACAGTCACCAGAGAAGAGAATCTCTGGTCTCTTGGTCCAGGTTTAACAGGGGGACAAATCTGTGTAATCCCCGTTCCTCTGACTGAGCATGCATAGTTGCAGCGGTCTGAAATGTAGACGTGCAAACGGTACTATGTCCCTTGCCGCTACCATTAAGCCAATTTCATTCATGTACTGAGCCACCGAAGGGCGCGGATGGGATGAAAAAAACACGGCAGAAATTTAGAAACTTTGACAACCTGGACTCCGTCAGGTAAATTTTCATTTCTACAGAATCTATCAGAGTCCCTAGGAGGGAAACCCTTGAGATTGGGGATAGAGAACTCTTTCCTTGTTCACTTTCCACCCATGTGATCTCAGAAATGCCAGTACTACGTCCGTATGAGACTGGGCAATTTGGATGTTTGACGCCTGTATCAGGATGTCGTCTAAATAAGGGGCCACTTCTATGCCCCGCGGTCTAAGGACCGCCAAAGCGACCCCAGAACCTCCATAAAGATTCTTGGGGCTGTAGATATCCCAAAGGAAAGAGCTACAAACTGGTAATGCCTGTCTAGAAAGGCAAACCTGAAAAACGATGGTGATCTTTATGCATCACAATGTGAGGATAAGCATCCTTCAAATCCATTGTAGTCCTCTATTGACTCTCCTGGATCATAGTTAAGATGGTACGAATAGTTTCCATCTTAAATGACGGAATTCTGAGGAATTTGTTTAAGATCTTTAGATCCAAAATAGGTCTGAAGGTTCCCTCTCCTTGGGAACCACAAACAGATTTGAGTAAAAACTCTGTCCCTGTTCCTCTCTTGGAACTGGATGGATCTCGTACACAATGTAAGAATGCCTCCTTCTTTATCTGGTTTGCAGATAATTGTGAAAGGCGAAATCTCCCCTTTTTTTGGGGGGGAATCTTTGAAATCCAGAAGATATCTCTGGGATATAAATTCCAATGCCTAGGGATCCTGGGCATCTCTTGCCCACGCCTGGGCAAAGAATGAAAGTCTGCCCCCTATAGGATCCGTTACCGGATAGGGGTCCGTTCCTTCATGCTGCCTTAGAGGCAGCAGCAGGCTCCTTGGCCTGCTTATCTTTGTTCCAGGTCCGATTGTCTCCAGACCGCCTTGGACTGAGCAAAAATTCCCTCTTGTTTTGCCTTAGAGGAAGAGGATGCCACACCTGCCCTGAAGTTTTTAAAAGGTACGAAAATTAGACTTTTTTTTTTTTTTTTGCCCTTGATTTAGACCTATCCTGAGGAAGGGCATGACCTTTTCCTCCAGTGATATAAGCAATAATCTCCTTCAAACCAGGCCCGAATAGGGTCTGCCCCTTGAAGGGAAGTTAAGTAGCTTATTTATTAAAGTCACGACAGCTGACCATGATATAAGCCATAGCGCTCTGCGCGCCAGAATAGTAAAAAACAGAATTCTTAGCCGTTAGTCTAGTCAAATGAACAAGGCATCAGAAAACAAAGGAATTGGCTAGCATAAGCTTGTCAAATATATTCATCCAATGGAGTCGCTTAACTGTAAAGCCTCATCAAGAGACTCAACCCAGAACGCCGCAGCAGCAGTGACAGAAGCAATGTATGCAAGGGGCTGCAGGATAAAACCCTGTTGAATAAACATTTTTTATCCATTGGATCTAAAAAGCACAACTGTCCTCGTCAGAGGTAGTGGTACGCTTAGCTAGAGTAGAAACTCTTCTCTCCACCTTAGGAACTGTCTGCCAGAAGTCCCGTGTGGTGGTAACTATTAGAAAACATTCTTCTAAAAAATAGGAGGGGAAGAGAACGGCACACCTGGTCTATCCCATTCCTTATTAAAAATTTTTTAGTAAACCTCTTTAGGTATTGGAAAAACATCAGTACACACCGGCACTGCATATTATTTATCCAGTCTACACAATTTCTCTGGCCCTGCGATTGTACACATTCATTCAGAGCAGCCAAAGCCTCCCTGAGCAACAAGTGGAGGTTCTCAAGCATAAATTTTAAATGTAGAAATATCAGAATCAGGTTAAATCATCTTCCCTGAGTCAAAAAAAAATCACCCACAGACTAAGCATATTGTGAGGTAGTATCATACATGGTTCTTAAAGCGTCTGTATGCTCTGTATCTACCCCCAGAGCTAACTGCTTTCCTTTAATTTCAGGTAGTCTGACTAATACTGCTGCCAGAATATTATTCACCACCTTTGCCATGTCTTGTAAAATAAACGCTATGGGCGCCCTTGATGTACTTGGCGCCATTTGAGCGTGAGTCCCTGAAGCGGGAGTCGAAGGGTCTGACACGTGGGGAGAGTTAGTCGGCATAACTTTCCCCTCGACAGAATCCCCTGGTAAAAGAAACGCTATGGGTGCCCTTGATGTACTTGGCGCCATTTGAGCGTGAGTCCCTAAAGCGGGAGTCAAAAGGTCTGACACGTGGGGAGAGTTAGTCGGCATAACTACCCCCACGACAGAATCCTCTGGTGATAATGTTTTTAAAGACAAAAAATGATCTTTATTGTTTAACATGAAATCAGTACATCTGGTACACATTCTAAGATGGGGTTCCACCATGGCTTTAAAACATAATGAACACATAGCTTCCTCTATGTCAGACATGTTAGAACAGACTAATAATGAGACTAGTAAGCTTGGAAAACACTTTAAATCAAGTTAACAAGCAAATATATAAAACGTTACTGTGCCTTTAAGAGAAACAAATTTTGTCAAAATTTGAAAAACAGTGAAAAAAAGGCAGTAAAACAAACGAAATTTTTACAGTACATGTAATAAGGTAACAGAGCATTGCACCCACTTGCAAATGGATGATTAACCCCTTAATGCAAAAAACAGATAAAAAAAAAAAAAAAAAAAAAATGACAGACGTTTTTAAAAACAGACACAACAAACTGCCACAGCCAACAGTGGGAAGCTTCAGTTAACTGTTTCTATGCAAAATTTAAGCCAGCCATGTGGAAAAAACTTAGGCCCCAATAAGTTTTATCACCAAACATATGTTAAAAAACGATTAAACATGCCAGCAAACGTTTTAAAACACATTTTTACAAGAGTATGTATCTCTATTAATAAGCCTGATACCAGTCGCTATCGCTGCATTTAAGGCTTTACTTACATTACTTCGGTATCAGCAGTATTTTCTTAGTCAATTCCATTCCTAGAAAAATATTTTACTGCACATACCTTATCTGCAGGAAAACCTGCACGCCATTCCCCCTCTGAAGTACCTCACTCCTCAGAATGTGTGAGAACAGCAAATGGATCTTAGTTACGTCTGCTAAGATCATAGAAAAACGCAGGCAGATTCTTCTTCCAAATACTGCCTGAGATAAACAGCACACTCCGGTGCCATTTAAAAATAACAAACTTTTGATTGAAGAATAAACTAAGTAGAAAGCACCACAGACTCTCACGACCTCCTATCTATGTTGAGGCTTGCAAGAGAATGACTGAATATGGCAGTTAGGGGAGGAGCTATATAGCAGCTTTGCTGTGGGTGGACTCTTGCAGCTTCCTGTTGGGAAGGAGAATATATTCCATAAGTAATGGATGATCCGTGGACTGGATACACTTAAGAGAAAGGAAGAACCAATTATTTCCCATTCATTCTTAATAATGTTCGCCATCTTAACTGGCACAGGAAAAGTCAAAGGAACACAAGTGCTCAATTTGAAAGCCTCCTCAGCAGGAGGCTTAGATGCCAAGGACTCAGACCCAGAAAGATCACCCTCTGAAGCTACAGAGGTAAACTCATCATTGGATAACTGGGACATAATAGCTAAATCCGGTAAATATTTAGATGACTCCGGGTCAGGAGAACTATGTTTAACCTTTCTCTTGCGTTTGTTGGAGTGAGGTAATGCACTGAGGGCAGCAGACATAGCAGTTTGTAACTGTGCGGCAAAGTCCGCAGGAAGAAAACCCCCATCCGGATGGAGGGTTAGATGTGCTACGGGGAACTGCATGTGGAGGTAGACGGCTCAGAGGGACTAAGAGCCTTAGAAGGCTTGTCTCCCTTCTTCGACTTTATAACGGTGTTAAGGCATGTGAAACATAATTGAGTGGGCGGGAAAACCACGGCCTCCTCACAATATAAACAGGTATGATTTAGTACAGAAGGGGTACCTTCTAACATGTCAGAGTCCTCCATAGTTTAGGTTATACCCACTGGAAGACACAAATAAAAACATTTTTTATTATAGAAAACTGCACCTTTATACTCCCAACGACTGGGGCACACACCACCTGCTAGACCCAGACAATTAAAGAAAACCCTCTCCTCAGGTTCAATTCTCAGCCGGAATTGAGGAAATTAACATAGACCACACCCGGTCACATGGAGTAAAAGACAGTACTTCCCCTGTTATTACAAGTACAGCAAGTAATAGGAGCTGTGCAACACTTTCAAAATCGAAAGTGAAACTTGTTTGTTCCAGCCAAACACACACAGTCTATCAGCCCACGAAAAAAAATCACACAAAGCAGCATGTAAATAATTAACACACTGATTAATTAACCCCAACTGTTCAATAAACCCCCTTCAGAGGATATTAACCCTGGATCCTATCAAGGTATAAAGGAGCCACACTGTGACCCTGTTATAGCGTTTTATGTGTAAAAATTGAAATTATCTTACCTCCAGGATCCATACTGTGAAATAGAAGACAGCCTCTCAAGCGTGACAGTCTTATAGCAGCGCTCCTGAAATGGACTTGAGTGAGAGAAAGCAGGCCGTGAAACTTGTCAACATTGATTGCTTAGGAGCTGTTAGCAGTAGTCTAGATGGTTTCACAGAAAAACTTTCCCTGTATCTCCAGACTCTAACTTTCATCAATACTCTTACTGAGAGGTTGACATGACTACTTAAAAACTCCAGTCCTATCTTGAAGGGCAGTTACCCTTTTTCAGGACTCTCCGAATCTTCTGACACTTCTCTGCCACCTCTTAACGTGACGAAAGGCGAAGAATGACTGGGTTAATGAGGAAGTGGGAGCGATATTTAAGCCTGTGGCTGGGGTGTCTTTGCCTCCTCCTAATGGCCAGGTGTTGTATTTCCCAACAGTAAGGAATGAAGTCTGGGCTCTCCCTATCTTAGGAAGTAAATTAATATTTCGTATTCCAATGTTCTTTACATAGAATATATTTATACACACACGATCGCATTGAGGCTCAACTTGTAATACGAGCAGTAAGCCCGATGAGCGCAAACCCTTGCGATATACCCCTTATAGCTTGGGCGCAAACAATTGTGCTCCACTTGTAATCTTGCCCTTTGTGGGGAATTCAATTTTAGTTTCATGTACCTTTAAAAACTTCAACTCTTGCACAGAACTGAAAAACAAATGTGACACTCCAATGACAATTACCGTTCTGCTCTGATCTAGAATATTTTCTTCTTGGATTTTCAATTTGTGTAACATATTAGTTCTACTTTGATTATTAGGTTTTTCTTTGAACGAAAAAAAAAATCTCCCATGACCACATGCCTTAAAATGTAAATACACAATAAAGAACAAACACAATGTAAAATAATTCTTTATACAGAATATTAGATCGCCATACAGAAGTAAAAAACATTCAGATCCAAGTCATATAAGAGACAATTGTTCACCACATAAATTAAAACTCAAATACTGGATGAGTCCAGTCCATTTTTTTTTAGTTTACCCATTACTGCCATAGCCTGCAATGCATGGTATTGCAGCGAACGTGGTATCTGGCAGCACAGGGATAACACATTCATAAAGGCACAGAGCACTTTATTGATCAGATAACATCCTATCACATGTACATTCTTCAAAAGGTTTTACATTTGTTTTAGTTATGAAACATGAAAAACAGAAACAGGTAGATACTTTCTAAATTGTAAATGGTGTAGCTATAAAGAAATCTTAAATACGGACATTGATGAGAGTTAATATTTCTCTTAATTCAGTTGTTTTTTTATTTTTTCTCCATTACCATTTTTCACGAGTTTCAATACTGTAGTAGTGATATTATGCCCAGAACATAAAAAATATGATAAATACAAAAGCTCAAAAACCGTATACAGATGCATCCACAGAAACAGCACTGTACCTAGAAAAACCACACGCTATCCACAAAGAAGGAAAGATTACATGTTCTTTAGAGATGTTTTCAAATGTTATTCTTGTGTGTGGTCTACAAAATGTAGTCAATATATTAAAGCAACACCACAAGAATATTTTAGGGTTCATAATAAAAAAAAAAACCTGACATGCCAAAGCAGGTTTGCTTTAAAGGGACAGTCTAGTCAAAATTAAAGTTTCATGTTTCAGATAGGGCATGCAATTTTAAACAACTTTCCAATTTACTTTTATCGTCAAATTTGCTTTGTTCCCTTTATGGTATATTTGAAAAGCTAAACCTAGGTAGCCTCAAACTGATTTCTAAACCGTTGAAAACCGCCTCCTAGCTCAGAGCATTTTGAAAGTTTTTCACAGTTAGACAGTACTAGTTCATGTGTGTCATATAGATAACATTGTGCTCACTCCCGTGGAGTTATTTAGGAGTCTGTACTGGTTGGCAAAACTGCATGTCTGTCAACAGCACTGAGATAAGGGGGCAGTCTGCAGAGGGTTAGATACAAGGTAATCACAGAGGTAGAAAGTATATTAATATAAATGTGTTAGTTATGCAAAACTTGGGAATGGGTAATAAAAAGATTATCTATCTTTTTAAACAATAACAATTCTGGTGTAGACTGTCCCTTTAATATGAAGTCTGCCTTGCTAGGGCCATAAAGCTTTATTTTCTAATTCTCCTTCCACAAAAGAAACACAAGGATGGATTCTTACGGCTAGCTTTAATTTAGGGAGCATTTGCACACTATCTTCCACAATCTGACCTTTTGGTGTAGGAAATAATAACAGTATGCTCACACACAACCCCCCCCCCCCCCCCCCAAAAAAAAAAAGTATCACAATAAAATTAAAGAGAAAACGTGCAGTAGGTTCTGGGTAATATTGATAAAGTGGTGCCTTTTTTTTTTGCAGCTAAAGTGCCGGATCAAGAAGATATAAACTCCCCCCCCCCATATGGGGTCCAAACAATAAAAACAGACTGCATCAATGTTCTCGTCATACTTAAAGGGACACGAGCATATAATTTTTAACAGCTTTCCAATTTACTTCTATTATCTAATTTGCTCCATTCTCTTGGTATCCTTTGTTGACGGAGCGGCAGTGCACTACTGGGAGCTAGCTGAAAGCCAATGGCAAAATGCATATATGTGCAGCCACCAATAGCCTAGCTACATATACTTTTAATTAAAAGGATACAAAGATAACAAAACAAATTAAATAGAAATAAACTTGAAAGTTATTTAAACTTGCATGCTCTGTCTGAATCGTGAAAAAAAAAGGGGTTTCATGTCCCTTTAATGTGTACAATAGTCAGACTGCACACTGCCACAGAGGAAAATGCAGAAGTGGTAGATGCTTCAATCTCACAAACAGGGTACAAGGCCAAAATGTATCTTATTTGCTCTGTCAGTAGCCTTTTTATTTGTAAAGGTGCCACAATAGGGCGCCTCCCTGTAGAAGCACAGTATGATTTTTATTTCTAAGGACATAATTTGATGGACACATGGATTAAACTAGAAACACACACTGGTCATTTATTACTAATGTTCTAGCCACTCATGTTAGGGATTTTTGTTACAGCCTTATCATCCATTCTGTTCTCATAGAAGTTTGTATGAAGATTTGTTTATAAGTATTTGTTTTTATTATTGCGCATGGATCCATGCTTTTATATAGAATTTTTTATAGTTTGGATAATCTTTGTATGATTTTAAATGTTCTGTAATAAAACATTAGTATTTACCCAATTACACAAATATGCTCCAGGCATTTTCTTTACTGGTAATATGGTACAACAAAACAGGGGCTGAAAGAGTTGCATTAAAATGAATACAAATGCATCCACATACCATTCATTTTGAAATCAGATTCAGGTTAGATTGTTCACAAATTAAAGATACCAGATTCTATTTTGAAATCTGTTAAATAATGTTTGAGAAGTATAGTAGCAGCATTATAACTAAACACTGTAATGGTAATGTTATAATACATTACAGAAGGGCAGTGAAAAAGGATTTTGTTCACAATATGCTACCAATTGCATTATTTCTCTTTCAAATGTATAACCATCATGCAAATCAGTGGCAAGCATTATGGCTAGTGCATTGTATTACCAGTTGCTTGAATGAAGTTACCTTTTTCTCTCTCTTTAGATCAGGGATGGGGAATTTAGGCACTCCTGATGTTTTAAAACTACATTACCCACTACGCTTAGGCACTCAGAAGTCCAGTTATGCATCATGGGAAATGTAGTTCTGAAACATTGGGAGGGCCAAGGATCCCGATCCCTTCTTTAGATAGATAGATATGGAAACAACATTTTGATGTTTTGACTTCTATTTAAAGGGACAATAAAGTCAAAATTAAGTCAAAATTAAACTTTCATTTTTCAGATAGAGCATGCAATTTTAAATTTTTTTACAATTTACTTGTTATCAAATGAGCTTCATTCTCTTGAAATCTTTTATTGAAGAGTAAAACTGCACCACCACCTCCTCTGGACCCTGCTCCCCAACTTCAGACAACGAACAAACACAGCGATCTATAGAGATCAATACGAGAAGCGCAATCCAGCATGTTTCACTGGAGCTCGCACGGAGGAACACGTAAGAGCAGGTGGGACTGCTCTTACTTGTGAAAAAGAAAAATCCGGAAATGAGCGGGTGGGTAGAGGAACATAAGAAACGATATGTTTGTAAGATCATAAATAAAAAGGTATATTTTTAAAAAAGTTAGCGATTAGATATAGGGTTATGAGATGAATAGATGTTATTATAGTTTGGTCCGAAAATTTGCTTTCACTTTAATAATTAATTTTTCCCCCTTGAATCTCCTCTTTAGCAACTTAACGCATTCAGTTTCCTGTAATCTAGCTCGTCTCCCATAGTTTAAAGGGACATCAAACCCAAAACTTTTGTTTTCATGATTCAGATAGAAAAAAGACTTTTTAAAAAAGGTTTCCAATTTACTTCTATTATCAAATTAGTGTCTTTCTCATGTTATTCTTTGTTGAAGATATATCTATATATGTAGCAAGCACATGTCTGGGGCATTACATGACAGGAAATAGTGCTGCGATCTAGTGCATTTGCTAATGTAAAACTGCTGCCATATAACGCTGCAGACGTGTGCATACTCCAAAACTTACCTTCCTGCTTTTCAACAATGGATACTATGAAAACAAAGAAAACTAGATAATAGAAGTTCATTGGAAAGATTTTTATGTTCTGTCATAGCCATGAAAGAAAAATGCTGTGTTTTATGTCCCTTTAACCATGCATTGTGCTATGAAATAATGATTTATGTTAATGCTCGTGAAATCCCTATACACCTGATTTTCCTTCATAAGGCATTACTAAAACACTGAATACGTGACGCATGTGCAAACCTCTCACTCTATTCCAGTGCTGGTGTGTTTGCAAGGGTGCATTATCTCATCTGACTCCTGCAGTGTAACTTAGGTTCCAAAATGGTGGCACCCATAATTAGAGGGAGGTGCACGAAATGTATTTAATGTCCCTTTAACTGCAACAAACCAGGTACCATGTAATGAAAATATTACAAAAAAAAAATAATCTGAGCACAATGCAAAATATGGCAAAAGTCAATGTTTTCACAAACTAAAAGTCACCTATTTTAAATTAAAGTTTTTTTAATCTTGATTTCCATAACTTATTTTAACAAGGCACTCCCAAATCTGTAGGAAAACAAAAATTAAACTGACATTCTAAACATTACAACTGAATAACAGGAAGAAAGCTTTGTATGTAAAATGTTATGTATGATGAATATATTTTTTTGTAGCAGAGAGAGAGGGACGAGGAATGTAAAAGGGAGAAAATCTATGTCTAGTGTAATTCTAGGACTAAATAAATGCAATTATCAGTAATTTACCCTGTAGGATCCTATTATTTATTTTATTATATTATCAGTTTTTAAGAGAAATCTATCATTATTGCCTCTAAAGTCAGAATAAATGTGCAATTTAACTAAATTATTTCAAAAAATTACAATCAGATTTTTTTAAATCTTAAAATGAACATTTATCGTCTTGTACTTGCCATATACTATTGCTGTGCCAAAGTTGCAAAATTTAGTAACAGACGGATGAAAAAAATGTAATAATCTATCTACTAAAAACAAAATTCACTATTTTCAAGCAAATGTAAAAGTATATTTATGTTTAGTAAGCTGAAAGCAATGAATTTGGCTTAATCTTTTTTTTTCTCAATTTTCTTACATCAGTGCATTAAAAAATGTGCATCATTTGTTTCAGTTTATTCTAAAGAAACCTCACCCTGATTTTATTTCTTTTTGCAGCCTCTGTCCCAACCAGGAGTTTTTTGTTCTTAAATCAGTAGCTGTAGAAGCAGATTATCCTCAAAGTGGCAGTGCGCTACTGGGTCACATGGCAGAAATGTTCAGGCTCGAACGACAAGAACTTTGGGGTGCACTACAATTTAAAGATGCAAAAAAATAGCAAAAATAAAATGCTCTAATGTGTTGTGTTTTATTATTGCACTGCTGTTCGCATACAGCAATTTGTTTAACCCCTGCAAAGAAGTTAAAGGAATATGAAGCCCTCAAAAATGATTTTGTAATTAAGCCAGACCATACAATTTAAAAAAAAGTTTCCAATTTACTTCTATTATCAAATTTGCCTCCTTGCAATGGTATTCTTTGTTGAAGAGATACATAAGTAGGTATCTGGAGCACTTTTTTAATTTGATTTTGAAGAAAAATGAACCCAAAGTCAGTCCTTGAGCAGCAATGCACTACTGGGACACATCTGAACGCATCTGGAGAGTCAATGACAAGAGGCATATGTGTCATGCTGTCTCTCAATCATGAAAGTTACATTTTGACTTTCATGTCCCTTTAAAGGTTAATGGCTTGGGGAATGCTGCCTTCCCACATTGTCTATTTTATAATAAAAAAAAATTAAAAAGCAGAGTTAAGGGTTTTAAGGTTAGCACCTGCAGAAAAAGGGTGAGGTTTGAGTATAAATAACGGATGTCCGTTTTCTACTCAGTGGTGCTGAGGGCCACACAATTAAGCTTTGCAGGCCGGATGTGGCATAGCTTGGGCATCTCTGAATTAAACAAATGTATTATTTCCAGACACCAGTTAAGTTTTCATATAAAAATGAGTGCACACTACAATGAAAATATTAGGAACGGCTACCCTAGCCTAAAACTGAAAATCTCACCCACCTCTTGAGGATTAGCAAATCAGTTATTTTTCTCGTTAGAACACCTGCAATAAGGCACTTAAAATGTTATTACATATACTGAAAACTAAAGGTCCTGAGTGCCTTATTGCAATGAAATGGCACGACAGAGGCTTTCACTGAATACTCTTTTAAATGCTAGTGAAAATTTCTAAAAAAAAAACATTAAAGGGACACTGAACCCAATTTTTTTCTTTTGTGATTCAGATAGAACATGCAATTTTAAGCAACTTTCTAATTTACTCCTATTATCAAATTGTCTTCGTTCTCTTGCTATATTAATTTGAAAAAGAAGGCATCTAAGCTTTTTTTTTTTGTTCAGCACACTGGACAGCACTTTTTTATTGGTGGATTCATTTATCCACCAATCAGCAAGGACAACCCAGGTTGTTCACCAAAAATGGGCCGGCATCTAAACTTACATTCTTGCATTTCAAATAAAGATACCAAGAGAATGAAGAAAATTTGATAATAGGAGTAAATTAGAAAGTTGCTTAAAATTTCATGCTCAATCTGAATCACGAAAGAAAAAAATTGGGTTCAGTGTCCCTTTAAGAACTTTATCAAAATCAAGGTTCTGAAGTATGAGGGAGATTAGCTTATATACACAAATCACAAGGTGCGTTTTAAGGCAGATGCAGAGCTATACAATAAGGGGCTCCTGGCTTCATTAAGGGTTACAATTAAAGGGACATGGCAGACAGCACACTAAAATATTGTGCATTCTTTAGTTTTTGTCTTTAAACATTTCATCAGTGTCACATGCACCCCAGAATATGAACATAATTTACGCCCCTTTAATAGTAATATTTAGTAAGCTAAGTCATGCTTATTACTTAGGGAGGAATTTTTCTCTGAAGGTCTAATATATTGGCAGTTTCAAGATAGAAATGGGCAAATTACTTCTAAACAGGACTTATGTCATATTAAATAATATTTAAACGCGTCTCAATACACAAGATAAATCCAGCAATATGAAACCACAGTTTATGTCCTGGTCTTTTTGCATGTCAGCCTGGCCACACAACAGTTTGTTCTCTGTTCACTGACACTGGTAATAAGAGGAAACCACTAATCATGTCTGTTATTTTTATGGGGCAGACTGAGGGGTCTCGGTGCCTGATAAATATGGGAATATATTAAAAAAAATAATAATAATTTAATTGATCCCATACAATAACCTGAAATGTTTTTACAGTAAAGTATATTTGTTTACTACATTCTTCTAGTTAAAGTTATTAATAAATACAGCTTAAATGGGCATGAAACCCAAACATTTTCTTCCATGATTCAGATTTGGAAAACAATTTTAAACATTCCAATTTGATTCATTCTTTAGGTAACCTTTGTTGAAAAAATAGCAATGCACATGGGTGAGCCAATCACACGAGGCATCTATGTGCAGCCACCAATCAGCAGCTACTGAGACTATTTAGATATGCTTTCCAACAAAGGATATCAAGAGAATTAAACAAATTAGATAAAAGAAGTAAATTAGAAAGTTGTTTAAAATTGCATGCTAATTCTAAATCATCAAAAAAAATGGGGTTTCATTAATGAATTCACTATTAATGAAATCTATATGACGGGCTTCGCTGTCACTTTCAGTGATTTACTGCTCACTACCCACTTTCAGAAGCACAAATTGCAGGTGTAGAGCATAAAAAGAAGCAGGTTTCCTACGGGTTTGTTTTCTGATGGGTTTCACAAATCTTGCTTCTGATAATGGGTAAAACGTGACGGCCGCTATCAGTAAAGGCAAAAAAATTATTTGAAAGCGTTCACTAATCACAAACAAAATATGCTTTACCAACTAATGGCAAACTATTTAACATTGCAATGACACCTGCCATTCGGTTTAGCATTGTGCTTGCTACACAAAAGGCCCATACAAGGTAATACCAGACCTCCACAAGGCTCATTCAAAATGGAATAACAATAAATTAACTTGATGCATGGGGTTTGTGACAGAAATGAAAAACTAATGTAATTGTTTAAAACTTTATCCCAAAGGTAAACTGAGTGAGAAGCCCAGCATACTAATTAATCTCATGATAAAGACATCAAACCAGACATAAGAAAGCAGGCTCAGGGAAATCTCTGCCACATATTGCAGCAGATCATCATAAAGAGTCCATTATGGCAGCTAAAAAAGGAAAATGTTATATGAGGCAACAAGTCAATCCACTCTTAGAACCTTCAAGTCGTTCTGTACATTAATTGGTTCTAAGCATCCAAAAGTATAAAATAAAATTAAAGAGCACTTAACACAAAAGGGTCAAGGAAAGACAAATTGTTTATGTGCAAGAATCCGCCGTAACTGATCTAGAGTGCTCCCTGTGCAAAGGGCGTTGATGTCCTGTCTGGTTAAACCAGTTCTAAGTGTTGCTTCGTCTTTGATCTCAATGTTTGCTGGTGTAAAGTGTCTCTTCTTCTGTGTCGGTTTCATCCTGGAATTCATGGCTCAGAAGAGATTTTTTAGAGCCAGTGGACATCAAACGAATTTCATCCTCATAATCATCATTCTGCTGCCGTAATCTATGAAAACCATCTTTGTGTCTGTTGGACTTTATAGAACACACACACCAGATGATACAAGCCGTGAGCAACAGGGCAGACATAGTGGCTCCTGAAAATACAAAAAGAAATAGTTGGGAAGTGAACTAAATCAAACATATACTAATGAGGATTTTTTTTTTTTTTAAATAAAAAGTAGATAACAAAATGAAACATAGGCAGCTATGGTACAATAAGATTGTGCTTAAGAGAATAAAGATTGCTACTGTTTAACACAAAAGCAAATTATTTGTGTGTTCATTCAGTAACTTATGCCTTGATTTAGTAAACACAGCTAAAATGCAAGTCAATATATAATAAATAAAAAGTCATGTGATCAGGGTCTGTCAAAAGAGGCTTAGATACAAGGTAATCACAGAGGTTAAAACTATATTAATATAACCATGTTGGCTGTGCAAAACTGGAGAATGGGTACAATTTGAGTTGACTGTCTCTGCACAACTATTCAGAGCTCTATTATACAAGCTGTGACATTTCTGAGGAATGTTTTAAGATTTCTTTAGAGGTCTTTCAGGTTTAATGTCATTTGTGTATTTGCTGAAGTAATGTGTATAAGTCTGAATACATGAAAATCAAGTTTCCTTTGTAACAGAAATACCATCAAAAACATCTTCCTCTAGACAGCTTCTCACATACAGATCAATCATCAATCTCAGGTTTCAAACACTGTTTTGCATTAACTTGCTGAACACATCAGATATTCTGCATATCATCCAGTAAGCAATCAGTCCTTAATAACCCAGTTGTTTAACGGTGCTCATATTACACAGAGCTGTAACATTACAGTCCCTTTTAACCTAACAGCAAGGGATTAAAGGGTCTATCTTAGGCATCCATATAATTGCTAAAATTCTGGCCAAAAAAACCCAAAACAGAATTGATATTCCAAGAAAGGAATACATTTGGATGTAACAAAGGAAATTCCCTAAAAACACTATAGGGTAGATTTATTAAAAGGCGAGCGAACATGATTCGCTGTAGCGAATCACGTCCGCTCGACATCGCTTAATGCTGTCGGCCTTCATCATTGCACAAGCATTTCTGGTGAAATGCCTGTGCAATGCCGCCCCCTGCTCACTGGCGGACAATCAGCTGCTGGCAGGGGCCGTCAATCATCCTGATTGTATCGGGATGATTTCAGTCCGCCACCTAAAAGGTAGCAGAGAAGTTAAGGAGCAGGGGTCTTACGACTGCTGCTTCTTAACTTCCGTTTCAGGTGAACCTGAAACGATGGGGCTCCAAAGCAGCATCCGCTGCTTAAAGGGACACTAAATACTTTGAGATGGTAATCTAAAATGATAAATCATATATATAAAAAGAAATCTGCAATATACTTTCATTATTTATTTTGTTCCCTTTTCCTTTAAATTCATTCTAAAATTGTGAGCTTTTCAGTTCCTGTTAGAAATAGAAGTCCTGAACACAGTTATATTCCACACAGCCATTGGCTGCACACACTAGTGACCTATTTATAACAGTCTCTATTTGGCTACAACAGAGAAGGTAACCTAAGTTACAACATGGCAGCTCCCATTGTTTTATAGACACTAAATTTTACACTTTTTTTATCAATCAACAGCTAATGAAACTTTTTAAAAAAAACATAAATTTATATGGTAACTTACCTGATAAATTCATTTCTTTCATATTAGCAAGAGTCCATGAGCTAGTGACGTATGCAATATACAATCCTACAGCTGCCTGAACTGCTACCAAAAACTGCTTCCAAGGAAGCAAATACATCAAAACGGTAGAATTTAGTAAATGTATGCTTTGCAAATCTGATCAACTGAAGCTTCATTCTTAAAAGCCCACAAAGTGGAGACTGATCTAGTAGAATGAGCCGTAATTCTCTGAGGCGGGGCCTGACCCAACTCCAAATAAGCCTGATGAATCAAAAGCTTTAACCAAGATGCCAAGGAAATGGCAGAAGAATGCTGGCCTTTCCTAGAACCAGAAAAGATAACAAATATAATAGAAGTCTTCTGAAATGTTTAGTAGCTTCAACATAATATTTCAAAGCTCTTACCACAATACGGACCAAAAGCCTGTACAAAAAAATGAATATCAGGAAGCTTAGCAATCTTTCTGTGAAATAAAACCGAAAGAGCAGAGATTTGTTCCTTCAAGTTACTTGCAGACAAACCCTTATCCAAACCATCTTGAATGCCAGGAGAATTTATGAGAAGAACACCATGAAATATAAGTCTTCCAAACTCGATAATAAATCTTCCTAGAAAAAGATTTACGAGCCTGTAACATATATTAATCACTGAGTCAGAGAAACCTCTAAGCTAAGCACTAGGCTTTCAATTTCCATACTTTCAAATTTAATAATTTGAGATCCTGATGGAAAAACGGACCTTGAGACAGAAGGTCTGGCCTTAATGGAAGTGGCTAAGTGGACAAGATCTGCATACCAAAACCTGTGAGGCCATGCTGGAGCTACCAGCAACACAAACAATTGTTCCATGATGATTTTGGAGATCACTCATGGAAGAACTAGAGGCGGGAAAATATAAGCAGGTTGTTAACACCAAGGAACTGTTAAAACGCATCCACCGCTTCCGCATGAGGATCCCTGGACCTGGACAGGTACCTGGATAGTTTCTTGTTTAGATGGGAAGCCATCAGATCTATTTCTGGAAGACCCCACATCTGAACAATCTGAGAAAACACATCTGGATGGAGCGACAAATCCCCCGGATGTAAAGTCTGACGGCTGAGATGACAGCCTCTTCCCAATTGTCTATACCTGGGATATGAAACGCAGAAATTAGACAGGAGCTGGATTCCGCTCAAGCAAGTATCCGAGATACTTCTTTCATAGCTTGGGGACTGTGAGTCCCACCCTGATGATTGACACATGCCACAGTTGTGATATTGTCTGTCTGAAAACAAATGAACGGTTCTCTCTTCAACAGAGGCCAAACGATGGTGATCTAACCAAGTCAGAGAGAGTCGAACATTGGGATTTATGGATATTAATTGTGATATCTTTGTATAATCCCTGCACCATTAGTTTAGCATACAAAGCTGGAGAGGTCTCATAGGAAAAACGAGCAAAGGGGATTGTGTCCGATGCTGCAGTCATAAGACCTAAAACTTCCATGAACATAGCCACTGAAGGGAATGATTAAGACTGAAGGTTCCGACAAGCTGAAACCAATTTTAATCGTCTCTTGTCCGTTAGAAACAGAGTCATGGACACTAAATCTATCAGGAAACCTAAAAAGGTGACCCTTGTCTGAGGAATCAAAGAACTTTTTGGTAAATTGATCCTCCAACCATGTCTTTGAAGAAACAACACTAGTTGATTCGTGTTAGATTCTGCAGAATGTAAAGACTGAGTTAGTACCAAGATATCATCCAAATAAGGAAACACCGCAATACCCCGTTCGCTGATAGAGAGCAGGGCAACGAGAACCTTTGAAAAGATTCTTGGAGCTGTCGCTAGGCCAAATGGAAGAGCGACAAATTGGTAATGCTAGTCTAGAAAAGAGAATCTCAGAAACTGATAGTGGTCTGGATGAATCGGAATATGAAGATATGCATTCTGTAAGTGTATCGTGGACATATAATGCCCTTGCTGAACAAAAGGCAGAATAGTCCTTATAGTCACTATTTTGAAAGTTGTCACTCTTACATAACGATTCAAAATTTTCAGATCCAGAACTGGCCTTTTTCTCTTTCTTTGGGACAATGAATAGATTTGAATAAAACCCCAGACCCTGTTCCTTAAACGGAACTGGTATGATTACCCCTGAAAGCTCCAGGTCTGAAACACACTTCAGAAAAGCCTGAGCCTTTACTGGATTTGCTGGGATGCGTGAGAGAAAATATCTTCTCACAGGAGGTCTTACTCTGAATCCTATTCGGTACCCTTGAGATACAATACTCTGAATCCATTGATTTTGGACAGTATCTGCCCAAATATTTTGAAAGAATCTTAATCTGCCCCCAACCAGCTGAGCTGGAATGAGGGCGGCACCTTCATGCAGACTTGG
Source organism: Bombina bombina (assembly GCF_027579735.1). Classification (NCBI taxonomy): domain Eukaryota; kingdom Metazoa; phylum Chordata; class Amphibia; order Anura; family Bombinatoridae; genus Bombina; species Bombina bombina. The sequence goes on from NC_069501.1 coordinate 216,463,608, forward strand.
GGGCTGGCTTTGGTTTCTTAAACGGTTTGGATTTACTCCAACTTGAAGGTTTCCAATTGGAACCAGATTCTTTGGGAGAAGGATTAGGTTTCTGTTCCTTATTTTGTCGAAAGGAACAAAAACGGTTAGAAGCTTTAGATTTACCCTTAGGTCTTTTATCCTGAGGCAAAAAACTCCCTTCCCCCAGTGACAGTTGAAATAATCAAATCCAACTGAGAACCAAATAACTTATCACCTTGGAAAGAAAGGGATAGTAATCTAGACTTAGATACCATGTCAGACAATATTTGAGTCACAAAGCTCTTCTAGCTAAATAGCTAAAGACAGATTTAACATCAATTTTGATTATATCAAAAATGGCATCACAGAAAAATTATTAGCATGTTGAAGTTAGCGAACAATGCTAGACAAATCAGGATCCATTTTCTGTTGCGATAAACTTTCCAACCAAAAAATTGATGCAGCTGCAACATCAGCCATAGAAATGGCACGCCTGAGAAGATAGCCAGAATATAAATAAGCTTTCCTTAGATAAGATTCAAGTTTCCCATCTAAAGGGTCTTTAAAAACAGAATTTATGCATACCTGATAAATTACTTTCTCTTGCGGTGTATCCAGTCCACGGATTCATCCTTACTTGTGGGATATTCTCCTTCCCTACAGGAAGTGGCAAAGAGAGCACACAGCAGAGCTGTCCATATAGCTCCCCCCCTAGCTCCACCCCCCAGTCATTCGACCAAAGGTTAAGAAGCCAAAGGAGAAACCATAGGGTGCAGTGGTGACTGTAGTTCAAACAAAATTTTTTTTACCTGACTTAATTGCCAGGGCGTGCCGTGGACTGGATACACCGCAAGAGAAAGTAATTTATCAGGTAAGCATAAATTCTGTTTTCTCTTGCAAGGTGTATCCAGTCCACGGATTCATCCTTACTTGTGGGATACCAATACCAAAGCTTTAGGACACGGATGAAGGGAGGGAACAAGACAGGTACCTTAAACGGAAGGCACCACTGCTTGCAAAATCTCTCCCCCCAAAAAAGCCTCCGAAGACGCAAAAGTATCGAATTTATAAAATTTGGCAAAAGTATGCAGTGAAGACCAAGTCGTTGCCTTACAAATCTGTTCAACAGAAGCCTCATTTTTGAAAGCCCATGTGGAAGCCACTGCTCTGGTAGAATGAGCAGTAATTCTTTCAGGAGGCTGCTGGCCAGCAGTCTCATAGGCCAAACGGATGATGCTTTTCAGCCAAAAGGAAAGAGAGGTAGCAGTCGCTTTCTGACCTCTCCTCTTACCAGAATAGATAACAAACAAAGAAGATGTTTGTCTGAAATCCTTAGTTGCTTGTAAATAGAACTTTAAAGCACGAACTACATCAAGATTATGCAGAAGATGGATGCTTTAACGCGGCAAAGAGAATGACTGGGGGGTGGAGCTAGGGAGGGAGCTATATGGACAGCTCTGCTGTGTGCTCTCTTTGCCACTTCCTGTAGGGAAGGAGAATATCCCACAAGTAAGGATGAATCCGTGGACTGGATACACCTTGCAAGAGAAAGAAGTACTATCTTCCATAGGAATAGTAGTACGTTTAGCAAGAGTAGAAATAGCCCCATCAACTTTGAGGATCTTTTCCCAAAAATCCACTCTAACTGCTGGCAAAGGATACGATTTTTTAAACCTTGAAGAAGGAATAAAAGAAGTACTAGGCCTATTCCATTCCTTAGAAATCATATCAGAAATAGCATCAGGAACTGGAAAACCCTCTGGAGTAACCACAGGAGGTTTATTAATAGAATTTAAACATTTACTAGTTTTAATATCAAGAGGAGTAGTTTCCTCAATATCCAATGTAATCAACACCTCTTAACAAGGAACGAATATACTCCATTTTAAATAAATAAGTAGATTTGTCAGTGTCAATATCTGAGGAAGGATCTTCTGAATCAGATAGATCCTCATCAATTTTATGAGGTTTTAAAAAACCTTTTACGTTTATTAGAAGGCGGGATGGCAGACAGTGCCTTCTGAATCGCATCAGCAATAAAAACTTTTATATTCACAGGGATATCATGTACATTAGATGTTGAAGGAACAACAGGCATTGTACTATTACTGATGGACACATTCTCTGCATGTAAAAGCTTATGACAACTACTACATACCAAAGCTGGAGATATAATCTCCCCAAATTTACAACAGATGCACTTAGCTTTGGTAGAACTGTTATCAGGCAGCAGGATTCCAACAGTGGTTTCTGAGACATTATCAGATTGAGACATCTTGCAAAATGTAAGAGAATAAACAACATATAAAGCAAAATTATCAATTTCCTTATATGGCAGTTTCAGGAATGGGAAAAAAATGCAAACAGCATAGCCCTCTGATATAGAAAAAGGCAAGAGGTATATAGAAATGGGGTTTTAAATAATGAAATTGTTTGGCGCCAAGTAGGACCTACAACACAAACAAATTTTTTTTGGCGCTAGCAACATCCAGAAATGACACACTCGTGTCATTGTAGACGCAACCTTGTGCAAGGAACTCGGCATCAACTAAGGCGCGGGAAATGACGAATTTGCGTCATCGGACGTACCTTCGCGCCAAGAATGACACAATAAACTTTGGCATTTTGCGCCCTCGGGAGCCTTATTTTGCCCGCAAAATTTTATGAAAAAGCAGTCAATTGAAAGACTATACCCCAGGTAAGAAAAATATTTTCCTAAATAACATAATTTATGTAAGAACTTACCTGATAAATTCATTTCTTTCATATTAGCAAGAGTCCATGAGCTAGTGACGTATGGGATATACATTCCTACCAGGAGGGGCAAAGTTTCCCAAACCTCAAAATGCCTATAAATACACCCCTCACCACACCCACAAATCAGTTTAACGAATAGCCAAGAAGTGGGGTGATAAGAAAAAAGTGCGAAAGCATAAAAAACAAGGAATTGGAATAATTGTGCTTTATACAAAAAAATCATAACCACCACAAAAAAAGGGTGGGCCTCATGGACTCTTGCTAATATGAAAGAAATGAATTTATCAGGTAAGTTCTTACATAAATTATGTTTTCTTTCATGTAATTAGCAAGAGTCCATGAGCTAGTGACGTATGGGATAATGACTACCCAAGATGTGGATCTTCCACGCAAGAGTCACTAGAGAGGGAGGGATAAAATAAAGACAGCCAATTCCGCTGAAAAATAATCCACACCCAAAATAAAGTTTAAATCTTATAATGAAGAAAACTGAAATTATAAGCAGAAGAATCAAACTGAAACAGCTGCCTGAAGTATTTTTTCTACCAAAAACTGCTTCAGAAGAAGAATACACATCAAAATGGTAGAATTTAGTAAAAATATGCAAAGAAGACCAAGTTGCCGCTTTGCAAATCTGAATCAAAATCAAAGCTTCATTCCTAAACGCCCAGGAAGTAGAAACTGACCTAGTAGAATGAGCTGTAATCCTTTGAGGCGGAGATTTACCCGACTCGACATAAGCATGATGAATTAAAGATTTCAACCAAGATGCCAAAGAAATGGCAGAGGCCTTCTGACCTTTCCTAGAACCGGAAAAGATAACAAATAGACTAGAAGTCTTTCGGAAATTCTTAGTAGCTTCAACATAATATTTCAAAGCTCTAACTACATCCAAAGAATGCAATGATCTCTCCTTAGAATTCTTAGGATTAGGACATAATGAAGGAACCACAATTTCTCTACTAATGTTGTTAGAATTCACAACCTTAGGAAAAAAATTAAAAAGAAGTTCGCAACACCGCCTCATCCTGATGAAAAATCAGAAAAGGAGACTCACAAGAAAAGAGCAGATAATTCAGAAACTCTTCTAGCAGAAGAGATGGCCAAAAGAAACAAAACTTTCCAAGAAAGTAATTTAATGTCCAGTAAATGCATAGGTTCAAACGGAGGAGTTTGAAGAGCCCCCAGAACCAAATTCAAACTCCAAGGAGGAGAAAATTGACTTAACAGATTTTATACGAACCAAAGCTTGTATAAAACAATGAATATCAGGAAGAATAGCAATCCTTCCGTGAAAAAGAACAGAAAGAGCAGAGATTTGTCCTTTCAAGGAACTTGCAGACAAACCTTATCCAAACCATCCTGAAGAAACTGTAAAATTCTCGGAATTCAAAAAGAATGCCAGGAAAAATGATGAGAAAGACACCAAGAAATGTAAGTCTTCCAGACTCGATAATATATCATCATAGATACAGATCTACGAGCCTGTAACATAGTATTAATCACAGAGTCAGAGAAACCTCTTTGACTAAGAATCAAACGTTCAATATCCATACCTTTAAATTTAAGGATTTGAGATCCTGATGGTAAAAAAGGACCTTATGACAGAAGGTCTGGTCTTAACGGAAGAGTCCACGGATGACGAGAAGCCATGCGGACAAGATCCGCATACCAAAACCTGTGAGGCCATGCTGGAGCCACCAGCAGAAAAAACGAGCATTCCTTCAGAATCTTGGAGATTACTCTTGGAAGAAGAACTAGAGGCGGAAAGATATAGGCAGGATGATACTTCCAAGGAAGTGACAATGCATCCACTGCTTCCGCCTGAGGATCCCTGGATCTGGACAGATACCTGGGAAGTTTCTTGTGTAGATGAGAAACCATCAGATCTATTTCTGGAAGTCCCCACATTTGAACAATCTGAAGAAACACCTCTGTGTGAAGAGACCACTCGCCCGGATGTAACGCTTGGCGACTGAGATAATCCGCTTCCCAATTGTCTATACCTGGGATATGAACCGCAGAGATTAGACAGGAGCTGGATTCCGCCCATACCAGAATTCGAGATACTTCTTTCATAGCCAGAGGACTGTGAGTCCCTTCTTGATGATTGATATATGCCACAGTTGTGACATTGTCTGTCTGAAAACAAATGAACGATTCTCTCTTTAGAAGAGGCCATGACTGAAGAGCTCTGAAAATTGCACGGAGTTCCAAAATATTGATTGGAAATCTCACCTCCTGAGATTTCCCAAACCCCTTGTGCTGTCAGAAACCCCCATACAGCTCCCCAACCTGTCAGACTTGCATCTGTTGAGATCACAGTCCAGGTTGGAAGAAAAAAAGAAGCCCCCTGAACTAAACGATGGTGGTCTGTACCACGTCAGAGGGTGTCGAACAATCGGTTTTAAAGATATTAAATGAGATATCTTTGTATAATCCCGGCACCACTGGTTCAGCATACAGAGCTGAAGAGGTCGCATGTGAAAATGAGCAAAGGGGAACACGTCCAATGCAGCAGTCATAAGAACCTAGAATTTCCATGCATAAGGCTACCGAAGGGAATGATTGAGACTGAAGGTTTCGATAAGCTGAAACCAATTTCAGACGTCTCTAATCCAACAGAAACAGAGACATGGACACTGAATCTATCCGGAAATCTAAAAAAGGTTACTCTTGTCTGAGGAATCAACAAACTTTTTGGTTAATTGATCCTCCAACCATGTTCTTGAAGAAACAACACTCATAAAAAGCTGGAAAGGATCTTTCCATTGAAAATGAGCAAAGGGAATTGAATCCAATACTGTTAAAACTTCTATGCATATATAGCAACTGAAGGAAATAATAGAGACTAAAGGTACCGACAGACGGAACCCAAATCAAATTGTCCCTTGTCTGATAGAGACAAAGATAGTGACATAAACCATCTGGAAACCTAAAAAAGGTGACCCTTGCGTGAGGAATCAAGAGCTTTTGAAAAAAAGATCCTCTAACTATGTCCTGAAGAGCAAGTGAAACATATGAGATTCCGCATCCACAGGAAATAATCTGAATGAAAACAGAAAAATGAAGAATATGCATTTATTGTATCTAATGAAAACAAATAATGCTATCAATGACCATAAAAAAGGCAGAATAGTTTGAATAAAACTCCAAAACCCAGTTCCTAGAAAAAGAACTGGAAGAAATACCCCAGAAGATTCCAGGTCTGAGCAGCGCTTGAGCCATGCTTCAACAGTATCCAGAATATATAGGACAGAAACACACTGAAAGAAAGTGTTAGCCTTACTGGAATAAAATCAAAGAAATTTTGACAGAATAGAACCAAATAAATTTCAAAGAAGTCTTAACCTGCCCCTTACCAGCCAAGCTGGAATACGGCACGTACATCGCAATATTAGGGAGCTGATTTCGAACCCCAATTATAAACATGTTACTTGGGAAAGAACTCAGGAATTCGTTCCTTAATAAGAACAACCAAACTAATATAAGCTTAAAGTTTAGTCTTAGAACTCAATCTTGAAGCCCATAGTAACAGTTAAGAATTGAATCCAATTATAATTGATTATCTTAGAACAAAAGAAATATGGATTTTCTTTTTGTTTTTTTTTGTTCTTTGTTGTTTTTTTTGTTTTTTTAAAAAACACAAAATTCTTCTAGCTAAAATAGCTAAAGACATAGATTAACCCTCATTTGCGAATATATTCAATAAAATGAAGACACAAATGAAGTCATTAGCATGATAGTCCAGTTTAAAGGACCAGTCAAAACAGAGGACTTGCAAAATGCAAAACAACAAGACAAATGCAACAGCACCTAGTCTAGTAAATGTTGTCCCTTTAACAATGCTAAAATAAATCATAATCTGATACTTAGAAAAGTACCTGAAACTAAATAATTTTCCATAAATAAGATATAACTATATAAAGGAAAATAAATACTATTTTGCTATAACAACAATAGCATAATTAGTAGGAGTAGAGATAGCTCCAATAAATTGGAGAACCCTCCAAATTAAATTTAACTGCTGACAAAGAATATAGTTCAAAAATAAAAGAAAATTCTCAGCCTATTCCATTCCCTAGTATGGGGAATTGGAAGGAAAACCTCTGAAATCACAGAAGAATAAAAAGGCAGAAATAGTGTCAGCTAGTTTTAAAGAACTAGTTACCTTAATATCCAAAATAATCAACACCTCTTCAACAAAGAACAAATGTACTTTAATAATAAAAAATTTATATAAAAAAGTAGATTTGTTAGTGTCAATATCTGATGAAGAGAATTTCTGAAAGAGAAAAAAACATCATCAGAGAAGGAATAAATCAGTATGTTGTTGGTCATTTGAAACTTCAATAATTAAAAAAGAAGTGAAAAAGACCTAAAAATTTATATTAGAAGGCACAAAGTCAGACAAAGCCTTAATCAGAAAAAATATTTCTTAAAAATCTTCTAAACATTTCTTGTACTTAAGAATGGAAATGTATAAAGCATAAATACTAATGGAATCTGCATGTAAAAGTATATCATAATAACTTAATACAAACCATAGCTAAACAAACATTTATAACATTTAAAATAAATGAACTTAGCTTTGGTAGAACTGAAACTCAGTTAAGCATTTTTCCAGAAGTGGCTTCTGACTCAGGGACAAACGGAGACATCTTGCAATATGTAATAGAAAAAACAACATATAAAGCAAAATTGATCAAATTCCTTAAATGACAGTTTCAGGAATGGGGAAAAAAATGCCAGTGAACAAGCTTCTAGCAACCAGAAGCAATAAATAATGAACTTAAATAATGTGGAGACAATAGAGACGCCCATATTTTTTAGCGCCAAAAAAGACGCCCACATTATTTGGCACCTAAATGCTTTTGGCGCCAAAAATGACGCCACATCCGGAACGCCGACACTTTTGGCGCAAAAAAACGTCAAAAAAATGACGCAACTTCCGGCGACACGTATGACGCCGGAAACAAAAAATTTTTTGCGCCAAAAAAGTCCGCGCCAAGAATGACGCAATAAAATGAAGCATTTTCAGCCCCCGCGAGCCTAATAGCCCACAGGGAAAAAGTCAAATTTTAAGGTAAGAAAAAAATTGATTAATCCATATGCATTATCTCAAATATGAAACTGACTGTCTGAAATAAGGAACGTTGAACATCCTGAGTCAAGGCAAATAAATGTTTGAACACATATATTTAGAACTTTATATAAAAGTGCCCAACCATAGCTTAGAGTGTCACAGAAAATAAGACTTACTTACCCCAGGACACACATTTACAAGTAGTAGAAAGCCAAACCAGTACTGAAACGAGAATCAGTAGAGGTAATGGTATATATAAGAGTATATCGTCGATCTGAAAAGGGAGGTAAGAGATGAATCTCTACGACCGATAACAGAGAACCTATGAAATAGACCCCGTAGAAGGAGATCATTGAATTCAAATAGGCAATACTCTCCTCACATCCCTCTGACATTCACTGCACGCTGAGAGGAAAACCGGGCTCCAACCTGCTGCGGAGCGCATATCAACGTAGAATCTAGCACAAACTTACTTCACCACCTCCATAGGAGGCAAAGTTTGTAAAACTGATTTGTGGGTGTGGTGAGGGGTGTATTTATAGGCATTTTGAGGTTTGGGAAACTTTGCCCCTCCTGGTAGGAATGTATATCCCATACGTCACTAGCTCATGGACTCTTGCTAATTACATGAAAAATATTTTTTTCCAAATATGAAACTGATAGTCTGCAAAAGGAAATGTACATAAACCTGACTCATAGCAAATATAAGTACAATACATATATTTAGAACTTTATATTAATGCATAAAAAGCCAAACCATAGCTGAGAGTGTCTTAAGTAATAAAAAAAACATACTTACTGAAAGACACGCATCCACATATAGCAGATAGCCAAACCAGTACTGAAACAGTTATCAGTAGAGGTAATGGAATATGAGAGTATAAAATCGTCGATCTGAATAAGGGAGGTAGGAGATGAATCTCTACGACCGATAACAGAGAACCTATGAAATAGATCTCCTGCGAGGAAAACCATTGCATTCAATAGGTAATACTCCCGTTACATACCTCTGACATTCACTGCACTCTTAGAGGAATCGGGCTTCAAAATGCTGAGAAGTGCATATCAATGTAGAAATCTTAGCACAAACTTACTTCACCACCTACACAGGAGGCAAAGTTTGTAAAACTGAATTGTGGGTGTGGTGAGGGGTGTATTTATAGGCATTTGAGGTTTGGGAAACTTTGCCCCTCCTGGTAGGATTGTATATTCCATACGTCACTAGCTCATGGACTCTTGCCAATTACATGAAAGAAATACATCTACATGTTATTCTCAGACTAATCTTTTATTTGAATGCATCATTCTATCTAGCAATTATTTAGTGTTTAATGTCCCTTTAATAAATGGAGCCCTATAACTTGATGAAAAGTCAAGTATCTCCAATAACAACACTTTGAAGTTGCGTTTACTACAGCTGTAAAAGACGACTTCTGTGTCCCTTCTGCCATCTAGTTGCACAAGGGAAAGGGGAGCTTAAAGGGACTCCATCAAAATATATTATTTTGTACGTCAGTAGATTCATATTGTGTAAAATAATTTTTTTGCAGTATAAAACACAGTCCCCCTTATTATTAAATAATACTAATAAAAAAAAAAGATGCTCACATTTATTGTATTAACAAAGGAACTGTACACATTATTTTGGGGGCAATTGGGGGACATTTTTTTTTAATTAACCAGAGGTCTGACCTCTGGTTAGTTTTGCTTAGCACAAAGTGCTACCACAAGCTTGAAGTAGCATTAACCAGCCACTTGTAATGGCTGGTTATTTAACATGCGCCTGTAAATTACGGTTGCACGTTAAAATAGTGCTCCACTTGTAATTCAAAGAAAAGATTTGTCTGAGAATAACATGTAGATGTATTTTTTTAAAGTTTCAATAGCTGTTTAAATATTGGCAAAAACTTAAATTATGCTTACCTGATAATTTTCTTTTCTTCTGACGGGAAGAGTCCACAGCTACATTCATTACTTTTGAGAATTCAGAACCTGGCCACTAGGAGGAGCCAAAGACACCCCAGCCAAAGTCTTAAATACCTCCCCCCACTTCCCTCATCCCACAGTCATTCTGCCAAGGGAACAAGGAACAGTAGGAGAAATATCAGGATGAAAAAAGGTGCCAGAAGAATAAAAAAACTAAAATACGGCCACCCCATAGATAAAACGCGGGCGGGGAGCTGTGGACTCTTCCTGTCAGAAGAAAATTATCAAGTAAGCATAATTTAAGTTTTTCTTCTTAAACGGGAAGAGTCCACAGCTGCATTCAATACTTTTGGGAAACAATACTCAAGCTATAGAGGACACTAAATGCAAACAAAGGGCGGGTACAGAAGGCAGCCCCTTTGAAGGGCACCACAGCCTGAAATTACCCAACAACCGATAAAAAAACCTAACACTTAGAAACAAAGGGTTAAAAACCTGAAGGACCAAGAACTGCCGATCAGTTAGACACCTGCAAGGCCATCCAAGATATTACTCAGAATCTCTAGAATCCATTAAGCACAAAAAACCCAGAGGAGCCAAGTCCCGCAAGCTTTCTGATCGCACAGAACATACCTCCGACCCGAAGGAAGAGAGCCTACACCTACCCTCGAAGGGGAAAACGGAGGACCCATGAGGTATCCAAAGGACCACTACCTATGGTAAAAAATCTTAAAACGACTAAAGCAAGCCAAGGTTGCTAAAAACAACCACCCAGGGAAATGACTCCCTAGAAGGACAAGGACCAGGGATCAACTCCACACCTATGAAAAGGCGATCACGAGAAAAAACCAAGGTCTACCCTCAGATCCCTGACACAACACCATACGTCTTATGGTGCTTCAAGGAAGCCACAGGCTCCTCACTGTACCATAGTTTAGCAGACACAACCGCTGAAAGTAGACAACATAGGAAAAAACTCATATGAAGCCTGTAGACAAGGATAGAAAAACTAATTATCCGATCAGAGAAAAAAAGACTATATTGTGAAAACACACAGCCACCTCAGAGCTCCAGCCTAAAGGCAGCAAAGCTGACCCTAAGCCATCGTGGGAAATCATCCCATAGAGAATGTCGAAAAATATCGACGGCAGGAAAAAATCCACACCTTAGAAGAACATCCAACACCAGCAGCATATGAAATCAGTGGAGGGATGAAACACCGTGAATCCCCCACCAAAAGCAGGAGACCAGATTAGAAAGCTGCCACAGCAGGACTCAAACTCCAAGCCTTTAGCTATTAGGCAGTGTAGAGATCCCTTAGGCTACCTAGACCTGCATCAACTGGAAGTACACGGTAAAGACTCAGCAGAGCAGTCAGATCCCCAACCCCCACTCCAAGGAAACGGGCCCAGTCCAAAAGGATTGGCAACGTCCGAAAACAAAGATTACAAAATTCTACGAACTACACCTCAGAAGAAAAAGGAGGGGCCTAAAAGGGAACAACCCCATGGGGGAACAACACTGACCATTATTTAAATCTTGCTTGCTACCACAAGCCATGACAGAAATACTAAGTGCGCAGGTTCCAGAACCCCTACACAGCTCCCTTCTAAGAGGGATCACTCCCAAACCAGGGAGATAGACACTAAACTACAGTGTTCCAGTACCAGAATCCAGCACCATGACCTCTTGCACGCAAGGAGGACAGAACCCCTCGGAAACGAGAAGAAAAAGGACCTTGGGCCTCAATGGAAACTGTATTCAGAAACCTCCCCAAAAAAGGACAAAATGCAAAGGAGCCGCTTCCCCAGCCATAGGCATGGAGAAGAGATGAGAGAACGTTGAAACCAAGTGAAAAGAGAACATTTGGTCATACCGACAGCTCAGTTGAAACACAAGCCCACATCAAGGTGCAATAACTGCCCCTGACGACCACTGTCAGATCCCACCAGAAGACAGCAAAGCTAACCCTCAGACAGATACCAGAAGGGACAAGCAGATGTTTCAAACCTAAAGGTTTGAAACCGAACCGCCCAGGACCGATCCAGATCCAGACTCCAATCTCTCAGACAAGAGACATGGTCATAAACTAGACCCCCAGAACCAGAGACCGAAGTTCAAACCCCCTGAGGAACTGTCAAGTTACCGCATACGGAGAAGTGCACCCTGGGCAGTGCATCCCCATCCCAATGTCCCTGGACATTGGACGCTTGAAATAGATTGAAACCAAAAAGCCTAGAAAGACATCTTAACAGGCCTAAGAAAAGGGCAACCAGCACCCGGGGGAGCGTCCGAAACCAGGACCCTCTGCTTGTAAAACCAAAAGGCTAGATCTCTTAGAGAGTCGAAGGGGAACACCCCCCTCTAAAGGTCACAGGATTACACGGAACAGGCTCCATTTGAAGGCTGAAGGGCTGTGTCAGCCCTGCCAGGATTTGGACCTGTGACCTTTAATCTTTAAAAAAGGCTTTATTTTGGTCAGGGTATTGTACCAACTGAGCTACCTCACCGGCCTACAAGCCCTTAGGATGAGAAGTGATATCACCAAGACCTTTAAAGGATCAGCCTCCCGGAAAATCCTGTACCTAACAGGAATAAAGTTGGGAGCCTCACAACTCCTGGCAGACAAGTCGACAAGTAGGGGAAAAACAACAGGGAGTAACCCCAACCCCTGCGCTCTCTAGAGAGTGTGCAACATACTAAAAAGGGAAGTAGTTAAGATCCAGACACAAATGACACGACCGCCCAAGAAGGGTAACAAGTAGCCCCAGCAACCTGCAAGAGGTACCTGCGACTAGGCCACAAAAAACAGACATCCAGAAGATACCAAGAGTAAAAAATGAAAATCTTCATCCATCAGGTACCCCGACGCCCAGAGGCCATCCAAATCCCCAAACACATGGGAAATGGAGGAACTTTGGTTCCAAGGCCAAAAGGCCTCTCACGAGGAGACTCGGCAGGCTCCGGAATCCCCTCGACAGCAGAAACGGGAGGTGGACCAATGTAGTCCGTCCGTCTACAAGTAATGGTAACAAAAAAAAAAAAACATTTATCAAAGTGAACAACCAAGCACCCGACAAGGTAATCAGCACACCGGCAGCACGTGGGTGACATGAACCATAAGGAACAGCAGCTAGCACCCGACCAGTACCCACCTGGTACGAGACCACTCCGAAACCGTCCAAGAAAAGTCAAAGCCCCTGAAGGGATCGATAACAAACTATAAACATAACCATGTCATAATATAGTACTGCGCAACTTCCGAGAAAGTGCACACTTGACCACAAAATCGCAAGTATCAGTTCCAGAGAAGAAATGGAAAACCATAACAGAGACAAGCTTCATAAAACATATTAAACACATCCTAACCGGATCAAAGAAAATGAAGGCAGCACCCGTGGGTGAACACCCAAGGAGAATGGGCGCGCTAATAGGACCAGCCGATCAGAGGCCCTATTCTCCTAAGCTCAGAATTGAAACTATAGATAAATAGATACTTAAAAGAAAAACGAATGGCTTCATCCCCATACATCTAACCCAGTTTGCCATCCGGCACGGAAGACCGAGGATCCCTTGGCCCAGTAGGACCGGAATCCTCCAGCACCGCCAAAACATGCCTTAGTAGTACACTAAGACGTGCCAGTCTATAAACGGAAGGCAAAATGTCCCCCCGCCAGATTGATGGACGACCCCGGCACCGAGGGAGGGGCCCCTGAAGCCTCAGAGGCCATCGCTTCCCCAGAAGGTCGAACTGACTCTCATGCTTGACAGACCCTGGCTAGCAGAACACGGACAGTATCTTAAAAATACTTCTCTTGGGAGATATAAATGTGCCAGCACTATAGATATGGCCATGTGGAACCATGCCGTAACCTCTGGAGTAAACAGGCCGCCTTCTGGAAGAGTAACGGCCATAGGGACAACTGCTTGCGTAGCAAAAACGAAATTTATGCTTACCTGATAAATTTCTTTCTTTCTTGACACAGTGAGTCCACGGATCATCATCAATTACTGTTGGGAATATCACTCCTGGCCAGCAGAAGGAGGAGGCAAAGAGCACCACAGCAAAGCTGTTAAAGGGACACTGAACCCAAATTTTTCTCTTTCGTGATTCAGATAGAGCATGCAATTTTAAGCAACTTTCTAATTTACTCCTATTATAAATTTTCTTCGTTCTGTAGCTTTCTTTATTTGAAAAAGAAGGCATCTAAGCTATTTTTTTGGTTCAGAACCATGAAAAGCACTTTGTTTATTGGTGGGTGAATTTATCCACCAATCAGCAAGAACACAGTGTGTTCACCAAAAATGGGCTGGCATCTAAACTTACATTCTTGCATTTCAAATAAAGATACCAAGAGAATGAAGAACAATTGATAATAGGAGTAAATTAGAAAGTTGCTTAAAATTGCATGCTCTATCTGAATCATGAAAGAAAAAAATTGGGTTCAGTGTCCCTTTAAATATCACTCCTCTACCCACAATCCCCCAGTCATTCGACTAAAGGGAAAGGAGAGAAAGGAATTAACAAGGTGCAGAGGTGCCTGAGGTTTATATAAAAAGAAACTGTCGTGGACTCAATGTGTTAAGGTAAGCATAAATTTTGTTTCCTTTCTAATGACAGTGAGTCCACGGATCATCATCAATTACAGTTGGGAACCAATACCCAAGCCAGAGGACACAGATAAGGGAGGGACAAGACAGTAACCTAAACAGAAGGCACCACTGCTTGAAGAACCTTTCTCCCAAAAGAAGCCTCAGCCGAGGCAAAAGTATCGAATTTATAGAATTTGGAAAAAGTGTGCAAAGATGACCAAGTTGCAGCCTTGCAAATCTGTTCCACAGAAGTTTCATGTTTGAAGGCCCAGGAAGAAGAAACAGCCCTTGTGGAATGAGCTGTGATTTTCTCAGGAGGTTGCTGTCCAGCAGTCTCATATGCCAAGCGAATAACGCTCTTCAGCCAAAGGGAAAGTGAAGTAGCCGTAACTTTCTGACCCTTGTGTTTCCCAGAAAAGCAAACAAACAATGTAGAAGACTGACTGAAATTTTAGCGCTCGCACAACATCCAGATTATGTAACAAGTGATCTTTGTGAGAAGCATTAGGACACAAAGAAGGCACAACGATTTCCTGATTAATATTCTTGACCAAAACAACCTTGGGCAGGAAACTAAACTTAGTATGCAGAACCACCTTAACAGAGTGAAATATAAGATAAGGGGAATCGCACTGTAAAGCAAAGAGTTCAGAAACTCTCCAAGCAGAGGAAATAGCAACAAGAAACAAAACTTTCCAAGATAACATCTTAATATCTAAAGAATGCATAGGCTCAAACGGAGCCTGTTGTAAAACTTTAAGAACAAGGTTAAGACTCCATGGAGGCGTAACAGGTTTAAACACAGACCGAATTCTAACCAAGGCCTGACAAAATGATTGCACGTCTGGCACATCCGCCAAGCGCTTATGTAACAAAATAGACAATGCCGAAATCTGACCCTTTAGAGAACTTGCCGACAAACCCTTCTCCAGACCATCCTGGAGAAAAGACAAAATCCTAGGATTCCTTACTCTACTCCAAGAGTATCCTTTGGATTCACACCAATACAAGTATTTACGCCAGATCTTATGGTAAATCCTGAGAGTCACATGCTTGCGAGCCTGAATCAAGGTCTCAATGAACGACTCTGAAAATCCATGCTTAGATAAAACTAAGCGTTCAATCTCCAAGCAGTTAGCTTCAGAGAAACGAGATTTGGATGAAGGAAGGGACCCTGAAGTAGAAGGTCCTTCCTCAGAGGAAGTCTGCAACGTAGAAAGGATGACATTTCCACTAGGTCTGCATACCAAATCCTGCGAGGCCACGCCAGGACTATGAGAATTACAGACGCCCTCTTCTGCTTGATTCGAGCAATGACTCTTGGAAGGAGAGCGAACAGAGGAAACGGGTATGCTAGACTGAAGTTCCAAGGAACTGCGAGAGCAAAGATCAGAAATGCCTGCGGATCTCTTGACCTCGAGTCGTATCTCGGAAGTTTGGCATTCTGACGAGAAGCCATGAGATCCAACTCCGGCTGCCCCCACTTGAGGGTCAAGCTGGAAAACACATCTGAATGAAGGTGCCACTCCCCATGATGAAAAGTCTGCCTGCTCGGAAAATCCGCTTCCCAATTGTCCACTCCTGGGATGTGGATCACAGAAAGACAGCAGTTGTGGGTCTCCACCCACTGAATAATTCGGGCCACCTCCGTCATGGCCAAGGAACTCAGAGTTCCCCCCTGGTGGTTGATGTAGGCCACCAAGGTTATGTTGTCCGACTGGAATCTGATAAACTGGGCTAAGGCTAACTGGCCAGAAGAGCATTGAAGATTGCTCTCAGCTCCAAGATGTTTATGGGGAGCACTGACTCCACCTGGGTCTATAAGCCCTGAGCCCCATACGGCTCCCCAACCTAGAAGGCTCCATGATCACAATCACCCAGGAGGGTCTGCGGAAGCAAGAACCCTGTGAGAGATGATCCTGAGAAAGCCACCATGGAAGAGAGTCTATTGACGCCTGATCTAGATCTACATGCGGAGACAGGTCCATATAGTCCCTGTTCCATTGTCTGAGCATGCATAACTGCAGAGGTCTGAGATGGAACTGAGCAAACTGAATGATG
Source organism: Bombina bombina (assembly GCF_027579735.1). NCBI lineage: Eukaryota > Metazoa > Chordata > Amphibia > Anura > Bombinatoridae > Bombina > Bombina bombina. Next base: position 216,480,031 of record NC_069501.1, read on the forward strand.
TCTATGGAAGCCACCATCAGACCGATTACCTCCATACATTGAGCCACCTTCGTCATAAAAATCTACTTCATTAACAGGGAGTCTATTATGGTCCCCAAAAACACAACCATTGTAGCTGGAACCAGAGAACTTTTTTCCTGATTCACCTTCCATCCGTGGGATCGAAGAAAAGACAACAAGATCTTTGTATGAGATTCTGCTTGTTAAAAAGATAGCATCTGAACCAGAAAGTCAACCAGATAAGGTGCCACTGCAATGCCCCGAGATCAAAGCACAGCTAAAAGAGCCCCCAGAACCTCTGAAAAAAATTCTGGGAGCTGTGGCAAGGTCGAATGGAAGGGCCACAAACTGGAAATGATTGTCCAAAAATGCAAATCTGAGAAACTTGTGATGGTCCCTGTGAATGGGAACATTAAGGTATGCATCCTTTAGGTCTATGGTTGTCATGAACTGACCCTCTTGTACCAAGGGAAGTTCCCTCCATTTTGGGAACTACGAACAGATTCGAGTAAAATCCCAGACCACTTTCCTGAAAGGGAACTGGAACTATTACCCACAGGGCGGCAAGGTCCTTGACACAATGTAAGAACGCCTCTCTTTTTATTTGGTCTACAGATAATCTGGAGAGGAGAAATCTGCCTCTGGGAGAAAAAGATTTGAAGTATATTTTGTATCCCTGGGAGACAGTGTCCACCGCCCAGGGATCTGGTACATCTCTTATCCAAGCCTGGGAAAAAAAAGAAAGAGTCTGCCCCCTACAAGAGCCGCACCCGGATCGGGGGCCAACCCTTTATGCTGACTTGGAATCAGCTGAAGGCTTTTTAGATTTCTTTTCCTTATTCCAGGACTGGTTGGGCTTCCAGCAAGGCTTGGCTTGATCTTGCTTGGAGGAAGGGGAGGAAGACTACGAAAGGAACGAAAATTACTCTAACGATCCTTCTGCTTATTCATTTTATCTTGAGGAACAAAAGAACCCTTCCATCCAGTAATATCTGAGATAATTTCCAAACCAGGTCCAAACAAGGTCTTACCCTTGAAAGGAATAGCCATCAGCTTAGATTTAGATGAAACATCCGCAGACCAGGACTTCAACCACAAGGCCCTGCGGGCTAGGACCGCAAAACCAGAAATTTTGACTCCCATTTTAATAACCTGTAAGGAAGCATCTGTAATGACGGAATTGGCTAACTTGAGAGCCTTAATCCTGTCCTGGATCTCATCAAAAGGGGTATCCGTCTGAAGAGATTAAGACAATGCATCAAACCAGTAAGCGATACACACCACAGGTTACCATTGTAGACCCTGGTGGACATACATCTTTTTTTAGTAAAGCCTCCAATTTTTTTATCCATTGGATCTTTAAAAGAACAACTATCCTCTATGGGAATAGTAGTCCTCTTGGCTAAAGTGGAGATCGCTCCTTCTACCTTAGGAACCGTCTGCCACGACTCCTTAAAAAAATCCGCTATAGGAAATATCTTCTTAAAAATAGGAGATGGAGAAAAGGGAATACCAGGTCTTTCCCATTCTCAAGCAATAATCTCCGCAGCACGGTCAGGAACCGGAAAAACCTCCACCGCAGAGGGAATATCAAAGTAATTTGTTCAATTTACTAGACTTTTTAGGATCGACTACGATAGTTGTGTTTGAGTCGTCCAACGTAGCCAAAACCTCCTTAAGTAATAAGTGAAGGTGTTTTCGCTTAAATCTGAAGGATACCACTTCAGCATCAGAAGGAGGAATTACACTAAGTCTGAGATTTCCCCCTCAGATGCTACTGACATGTCTTCTTCCTCAGGCTTATGGGAAGGGACACTCTAGATAGCCAGAACTTGATCAGAAACCTTACGGTTTCCTTAAATTTCCTTTTATGCCTTCCCTGCAACATGGGTAAAGCTGACAAGAGGAAAACACAGGGCACTGTATGTGGAGAATGAAAAAGTTGGGACGCTTGAGGAGAACGTTGCGGCATATCTGCAACAGGTGACACCTGAACAGCATTTGCCTGGGATAATGGTGGCTCATGGTCAAATATTTTATCTCTAGAACTTAAAGTTCTCTCAATGCATCAGGAACAAAAAGGAACTGGGGATTCCACCTGAGCATTAAAACATAACTGACAAGCAGCAACTTTGCCTGGGGTAATGGTTTGAAAAGCCTCTTGATCCATCTTATGTAATAAATAAGGATAAAGTGTAAAAATTATTTATTTGAAAATAAAAAATAAATTTGTACTGTGTCTTTAAATAGAAATGTGTATTAGCGCAACAAACCAAATAGACCTCAGGCTACCTATACACCTCAGTAGCTTTACTGAGGTGCCTATCTGTCCTTCTGCTCACAGAGTTACTTCCCTCACAGAAGAAACAATCCCCTTTTCAAATACAGAGCGGTTACAGAGCCCTAACTGCCGAAAAAAACAGCTTACAACAGTAATCTCCATGACTAAAAGTTAAAGTATAAAAACTACTATAACACACTGAGCCACCATAAATCACTTCACAGTCTCAATGCCCAAACTGCCTAAAAGAAACCCCAAACATGAAGGTTTAATAAAGTCATATTAAATAAGACAGCTTTTAGCTGTAACAAGTGCCAGCAATCTCCTTGCAAAAGAAAATTAAAATGGCACTTACCTGAAAGTACAGTCCAGCAGCAGGACAGCTCACCTGGTTTGAGAGGGTGCAGCACCTCACATACACCTGTGAATAGAGAAAAACTAAATAAACCTACTCAGGTTTTTAGTTAGGGCAGCAGATTCTTGAGAAAACGCAGTGAGGATTGTACCTCACAAGTTCTCAAGTGCTCAAAAGCCACCACTGCCCTACTGAAGAGGCTGATGTGGACTAGGCTAGACCCCAGAAAGTAAGCTTACTCTGCTAAATAAAAAAAAAAAATCTTTAAGAAAACTTCTCATCAGACACCTAAACTTCATCTCCTCCTTGCACTACAAAGAGAATGACTGGGGGATTGTGGGTAGGGGAGTGATATGCAACAGCTTTGCTGTGGTGCTCTTTGCCTCCTCCTGCTGGCCAGAAGTGATATTCCCAATAGTAATTGATGATGATCCGTGGACTCATTGTGTCATAAGAAAGAAAGAAAGAAAGAAGGTCCAGGGGCACACGCTTCACGGGACATAAAATCCTCTGGGGCGGATGGCTCAACGTACTCTACATTCTCTGATTCGGGGGAGAGAGTACTCTAGAACGGCAATCGAAACATAACTGATGGGCATGGATAACCCGGGCCATTTCATACTCCTCACAAGATGTATACTCTGAGTCGGAGATGTCCGTCTCTAAAAAAATCAGAATCTTCCATAACTTGGAGATTGCAAATATGGATTAAAGCTAAACGGCACCTTACACGCCCAGTGGCTGGGGCACTCAACACCTCCTGTGAACCAGACAACTAACAGAGTTTCTCAGTCGCCACTCGGTCAGAGTACGGAAATGGAATTACGTGACCACACCCGGTCACGAGGTGCACCGTGTAAGACATCAAAAAAAGGCGCGCCAGTTTAAAAGGACCGTGCAGTCTGATGATAAGGCCGTTATGTTTTCCGAATAGCCATGAGCCCAAGCATCACTACACATTAGCAGACAGATCACATAAACATGATTAAAGTCCCCCCTGTTCAATAACCCCCCCACAGGAGATATTAACCCTTGATTCCATTTTAAGATAAAGGAGTCCCACTGGGACCCTGACTTCTTTCTTTAATATTCACATATCGAAATAAAATGAAACGATCTTACCAGAATCTACGCTGTGGAACAGGAACACGGCCCTTCAAGTGTGACAGATAGTAGCATCGCTTCTGACATGGACTTGAGTGAATAAAGGCAGGCAGCGAACTCGTCAACGCCGATTGCCAAGGAGCTGTTAACATGAGTCGGGATGGTTTCGCAGAGACAATATTACCTGCATCTCCGGACTCTAACTTTCATCCATGCTCTCACTGAGAGGCTGACAGGATTACTTAAAACTCCAGTCCCATTCCAAAGGGTACTATCCCCCTCCTTAAGAGAATATCTTCAATCTTCTGAAACTTCTCTGCCAACCTCCTGTGATGAAAGGCAAAGAATGACTGGTGGATGAGGGAAGTGGGGGAGGTATTTAAGCCTTTGGATGGGGTGTCCTTGCCTCCTCCTGGTGGCCAGGTTCAAATTCCAAAAACAGAATTTATGCTTACCTGATAAATTACTTTCTCCAACGGTGTGTCCGGTCCACGGCGTCATCCTTACTTGTGGGATATTCTCTTCCCCAACAGGAAATGGCAAAGAGTCCCAGCAAAGCTGGTCACATGATCCCTCCTAGGCTCCGCCCACCCCAGTCATTCGACCGACGGACAGGAGGAAATATATATATAGGAGAAACCATATGATACCGTGGTGACTGTAGTTAGAGAAAATAATTCATCAGACCTGATTAAAAAACCAGGGCGGGCCGTGGACCGGACACACCGTTGGAGAAAGTAATTTATCAGGTAAGCATAAATTCTGTTTTCTCCAACATTGGTGTGTCCGGTCCACGGCGTCATCCTTACTTGTGGGAACCAATACCAAAGCTTTAGGACACGGATGAAGGGAGGGGAGCAAATCAGGTCACCTAAACGGAAGGAACCACAGCTTGCAAAACCTTTCTCCCAAAAATAGCCTCCGAAGAAGCAAAAGTATCAAATTTGTAAAATTTGGCAAAAGTGTGCAGTGAAGACCAAGACGCTGCCTTACATATCTGGTCAACAGAAGCCTCGTTCTTGAAGGCCCATGTGGAAGCCACAGCCCTAGTGGAGTGAGCTGTGATTCTTTCAGGAGGCTGCCGTCCGGCAGTCTCATAAGCCAATCGGATGATGCTTTTAAGCCAAAAGGAAAGAGAGGTAGAAGTCGCTTTTTGACCTCTCCTTTTACCAGAATAAACAACAAACAAGGAAGATGTTTGTCTGAAATCTTTAGTAGCCTCTAAATAGAACTTTAGAGCACGGACAACGTCCAAATTGTGTAACAAACGTTCCTTCTTTGAAACTGGATTCGGACACAAAGAAGGTACAACTATCTCCTGGTTAATATTTTTGTTAGAAACAACTTTAGGAAGAAAACCAGGCTTAGTACGCAAAACCACCTTATCTGCATGGAACACCAGATAAGGAGGAGAACACTGCAGAGCAGATAACTCTGAAACTCTTCTAGCAGAAGAAATTGCAACCAAAAACAAAACTTTCCAAGATAGTAACTTAATATCTATGGAATGTAAGGGTTCAAACGGAACCCCTTGAAGAACTGAAAGAACTAGATTTAGACTCCAGGGAGGAGTCAAAGGTCTGTAAACAGGCTTGATCCTAACCAGAGCCTGAACAAATGCTTGAACATCTGGCACAGCTGCCAGTCTTTTGTGTAGTAAGACAGATAAAGCAGAGATCTGTCCCCTTAGGGAACTTGCAGATAATCCTTTCTCCAAACCTTCTTGAAGAAAGGAGAGAATCTTAGGAATTTTTATCTTATTCCATGGGAATCCTTTGGATTCACACCAACAGTTATATTTTTTCCATATTTTATGGTAAATTTTTCTAGTTACAGGTTTTCTGGCCTGAACCAGAGTATCTATCACCGAATCTGAAAACCCACGCTTTGATAGAATCAAGCGTTCAATCTCCAAGCCGTCAGTTGGAGGGAGACCAGATTTGGGTGTTCGAATGGACCTTGAACAAGAAGGTCCTGTCTCAAAGGTAGCTTCCATGGTGGAGCCGATGACATATTCACCAGGTCTGCATACCAAGTCCTGCGTGGCCACGCAGGAGCTATCAAGATCACCGAGGCCCTCTCCTGATTGATCCTGGCTACCAGCCTGGGAATGAGAGGAAACGGTGGGAATACGTAAGCTAGGTTGAAAGTCCAAGGTGCTACTAGTGCATCTACTAGAGTCGCCTTGGGATCCCTGGATCTGGACCCGTAGCAAGGAACCTTGAAGTTCTGACGAGACGCCATCAGATCCATGTCTGGAATGCCCCATAATTGAGTTATTTGGGCAAAGATTTCCGGATGGAGTTCCCACTCCCCCGGATGAAATGTCTGACGACTCAGAAAATCCGCTTCCCAATTTTCCACTCCTGGGATGTGGATCGCAGACAAGTGGCAGGAGTGATCCTCCACCCATTGAATTATTTTGGTCACTTCTTTCATCGCCAGGGAACTCTTTGTTCCCCCTTGATGATTGATATAAGCAACAGTCGTCATGTTGTCTGATTGGAACCTTATGAATTTGGCCTTTGCTAGTTGAGGCCAAGCTCTGAGAGCATTGAATATCGCTCTCAGTTCCAGAATGTTTATCGGGAGAAGAGACTCTTCCAGAGACCATAGACCCTGAGCTTTCAGGGATTCCCAGACCGCACCCCAACCCACTAGACTGGCGTCGTTCGTGACAATGACCCACTCTGGCCTGCGGAAGCTCATTCCCTGGGACAGATGGTCCAGGGTCAGCCACCAACGGAGTGAATCTCTGGTCTTTTGATCTACTTGAATCATTGGAGACAAGTCTGTATAATCCCCATTCCACTGTTTGAGCATGCACAGTTGTAATGGTCTTAGATGAATTCGTGCAAAAGGAACTATGTCCATTGTTGCAACCATCAATCCTATTACTTCCATGCACTGCGCTATGGAAGGACGAGGAACAGAATGAAGCACTTGACAAGAGCTTAGAAGTTTTGATTTTCTGACCTCTGTCAGAAAAATCCTCATTTCTAAGGAATCTATTATTGTTCCCAAGAAGGGAACTCTTGTTGACGGGGACAGAGAACTCTTTTCTTTGTTCACCTTCCATCCGTGAGATGTGAGAAAGGCTAGAACGATGTCCGTATGAGCCTTTGCCTTTGACAGGGACGACGCTTGTATTAGAATGTCGTCCAAGTAAGGTACTACTGCAATGCCCCTTGGTCTTAGAACCGCTAGAAGGGACCCTAGCACCTTTGTGAAAATCCTTGGAGCAGTGGCTAATCCGAATGGAAGAGCCACAAACTGGTAATGTTTGTCCAGAAAAGCGAACCTTAGGAACTGATGATGTTCCTTGTGGATAGGGATATGTAGGTACGCATCCTTTAGATCCACGGTAGTCATAAATTGACTTTCCTGGATGGTGGGTAGAATCGTTCGAATAGTTTCCATTTTGAACGATGGTACCCTGAGAAATTTGTTTAGGATCTTCAAATCCAAAATTGGTCTGAACGTTCCCTCTTTTTTGGGAACTACGAACAGATTGGAATAAAATCCCATTCCTTGTTCCTTTATTGGAACTGGGTGTATCACTCCCATCTTTAACAGGTCTTCTACACAATGTAAGAATGCCTGTCTCTTTATTTGGTTTGAGGATAAGTGAGACTTGTGGAACCTTCCCCTTGGGGGTAGTTCCTTGAATTCCAGGAGATAACCTTGAGAAACTATTTCTAGCGCCCAAGGATCCTGAACATCTCTTGCCCAAACCTGAGCAAAGAGAGAGAGTCTGCCCCCCACCAGATCCGGTCCCGGATCGGGGGCTACTCCTTCATGCTGTCTTGTTAGCAGTGGCAGGCTTCTTGGCCTGCTTACCTTTGTTCCAGCCTTGCATTGGTTTCCAGGCTGGTTCGGGTTGTGAGGCATTACCCTCTTGCTTAGAGGATGCAGAATTAGAGGCTGGTCCATTTCTGCGAAAGGGACGAAAATTAGGCTTATTTTTAGCCTTAAAAGACCTATCCTGTGGAAGGGCGTGGCCCTTTCCCCCAGTGATGTCTGAAATAATCTCTTTCAAATCAGGTCCAAATAAAGTTTTACCTTTGAAAGGAATGTTAAGTAATTTTGTCTTGGATGACACATCCGCTGACCAAGACTTTAGCCAAAGCGCTCTGCGCGCCACAATAGCAAACCCTGAATTTTTCGCCGCTAATTTTGCTAATTGCAAAGCGGCATCTAAAATAAAAGAGTTAGCCAATTTAAGTGTGTGAACTCTGTCCATAACCTCCTCATATGGAGTTTCTCTACTGAGCGACTTTTCTAGTTCCTCGAACCAGAACCACGCTGCCGTAGTGACAGGAACAATGCATGAAATTGGTTGTAGAAGGTAGCCTTGCTGTACAAAAATCTTTTTAAGCAAACCTTCCAATTTTTTATCCATAGGATCTTTGAAAGCACAACTATCTTCGATAGGAATAGTAGTGCGTTTGTTTAGAGTAGAAACTGCCCCCTTGACCTTGGGGACTGTCTGCCATAAGTCCTTTCTGGGGTCGACCATAGGAAATAATTTCTTAAATATAGGGGGAGGAACAAAAGGTATGCCGGGCTTTTCCCACTCTTTATTTACTATGTCCGCCACCCGCTTGGGTATAGGAAAAGCGTCGGGGGGCACCGGAACCTCTAGGAACCTGTCCATCTTGCATAATTTCTCTGGAATGACCAAATTGTCACAATCATCCAGAGTAGATAACACCTCCTTAAGCAGTGCGCGGAGATGTTCTAATTTAAATTTAAATGTCACAACATCAGGTTCAGCCTGATGAGAAATTTTTCCTGAATCTGAAATTTCTCCCTCAGACAAAACCTCCCTCATGGCCCCTTCAGATTGGTGTGAGGGTATGACAGAACAATTATCATCAGCGTCCTCTTGCTCTTCAGTGTTTAAAACAGAGCAATCGCGCTTTCTCTGAGAAGTAGGCATTTTGGATAAAAGATTTGCTATGGAGTTATCCATTACAGCCGTTAATTGTTGCATGGTAATAAGTATTGGCGCACTAGATGTACTAGGGGCCTCCTGCATGGGCAAAACTGGTGTAGACACAGTAGGAGATGATGTAGTATCATGTTTACTCCCCTCATTTGAGGAATCATCTTGGGCAATATCATTATTTGTGGCAGTACTTTCCTTACTTTGTTTGGACGCTATGGCACAATTATCACATAAATTTAAATGGGGAGACACATTGGCTTTCATACATATAGAACATAGCTTATCTGAAGGTATAGACATGTTAAACAGGCTTAAACTTGTCAACAATGCACAAAAAACGTTTTAAAATAAAACCGTTACTGTCACTTTAAATTTCAAACAGAAAACACTTTATTACTGAATATGTGAAAAAGTATGAAGGAATTGTTCAAAAATTACCAAATTTTCACCACAGTGTCTTAAAGCCTTAAAAGTATTGCACACCAAATTTCAGAGCTTTAACCCTTAAAATAACGGAACAGGAGCCGTTTTTCAATTTAACCCCTATACAGTCCCAGATACAGTCTTTGCTAAGACCCAACCAAGCCCTGAGGGGAATACGATACCAAATGACGCCTTCTAAAAGCTTTTTCAGAGATTCATAGATCCACACACATGCATCTGCATGCCCTGTTCTCAAAAAACAACTGCGCATTAATGGCGCGAAAATGAGGCTCAGTCTATGACTAGAAAGGCCCCCTGACTGAAAAAGGTGTCCAATACAGTGCCTGCCGTTTTATAAACGTTCCCAAGATTATAAATGTCAATTGTTAGCCTAAATTTGAATAATATGCACAAATAGAGCAATCGATTTAGCCCATAAAAATGTCTACCAGTTTTTTAGCCCATAATAAGCCCTTTATTCTGTTTGTTTTTGACTAAGAAAATGGCTTACCGGTCCCCATGAGGGGAAATGACAGCCTTCCAGCATTACACAGTCTTGTTAGAAATATGGCTAGTCATACCTTAAGCAGAAAAGTCTGCTAACTGTTTCCCCCAACTGAAGTTACTTCATCTCAACAGTCCTATGTGGAAACAGCAACCGATTTTAGTTACTGTCTGCTAAAATCATCTTCCTCTTACTAACAGAAATCTTCATCCTTTTCTGTTTCAGAGTAAATAGTACATACCAGCACTATTTTAAAATAACAAACACTTGATAGAAGAATAAAAACTACATTTAAACACCAAAAAACTCTTAACCATCTCCGTGGAGATGTTGCCTGTGCAACGGCAAAGAGAATGACTGGGGTGGGCGGAGCCTAGGAGGGATCATGTGACCAGCTTTGCTGGGACTCTTTGCCATTTCCTGTTGGGGAAGAGAATATCCCACAAGTAAGGATGACGCCGTGGACCGGACACACCAATGTTGGAGAAAAGTAATGAATGCAGCTGTGGACTCTTCCCGTTTAAGAAGAAAATAAGTGTAAAGTTTTAGTGTCTATAAAACAATGGGAGCTGCCATGTTGTAACTTAGGTTACCTTCTCTGCTGTGATCAATTAGGGACAGTTATAAAAATAGGTCAATAGAGTGTGCAGCCAATGGCTGTGTAGAATATAACAATGTTCAAAAATAAATAAATTAAAAAAAACTAAAAAACTAAAAAAAAAAACCTGCAATATACTTTCATTATTTGTACGATTTATCATTTTATATTACTATCAAAAGTGTTTAGTGCTCAGGCAATTTTGAGTGTGACTAGGCGAACTATGCAGCTAAATGGTGGCAATTTCATTACCTCAATGAAAAATACAAAAAGGGACTTTTTGAAAACAAACTGACACCCCCCCCCCCCAAAAAAAAACCACATAAGTAATTTATCCATAGGAAAATATGTATTTGTAATAAGTGGGTTCCTTTAATATGGCACACAAGTTTTTAAAGTTTTAGAGGGCTGATGGCTAAACCCATATCTACACCATCTTGAGGAGAAGAAAATAAATATACAGGAATACAATTCCCTTCATTTTATTTATCCTAAATGGTCAAATTAAATAAGTGTTTGATGTAATTTGTTTATTTTCCTTTAATAATATAAAAAGAACTTTGCTCTTCACAATAAACAATGCTATAACCAACCCTTTAAAGTTGGTATTTGAATAGACTGCAAAAGGAGACTGGATGTCTGGGAAGCTATCTATGATTATGCCCTGGCAGAAGGACCAGAACGCTACTTAGCAAGGCCAAGCCAGGATAATGTACTCTCGCTTGTCTAGCTTGAATTTCTCCATTATTCGAAGAAGAGGAATTAGACAAGACAAATATAATAAATGACAAGAACAAATTATCACAAAAATGGCATTTAACAAATGACTGATGAGTAGAACTGCATAGTTCATACATGTCCCTTATCTTCTGGACTTTGCATTCAGTAGTTCGCAGCAATATCCATAATCCAATGTCAGTTATAAGTATTTAAAACAAGGAAACTAGAACAGAGTCTCCAACAAGTGAGGTCATATGGAGGCTCTCTGCGCCACTATCCTCGGTTTGGATACTTAAACAAATATTTTAGTCTGAACTTTTAAGAGAAAACAAATATATAGCAAATACTCATTATTCTGGCTCAAATCTCAGTTACTTTTCAATTCTCCTTGAAGCTATATCAATATTATCAAACATAGAAGGTCCCTCTATATTATAAACATTATGTACTTTTTTCGCACAGGTTACAGCTATAAGCTATATACAAACTAATTTATATAGTTTTAAAACAACCTTACTAAAGAGAAACTCTAGCTGGTTATGCAGAATTTATTGGATTTAGGCAGAAGCAGCTTAAACCTTTTTTGGCACAGAATTAGCATGGTGTACAGGGTAAACAAAACAGTTTTACAGTGGGTAAACATTGTTGTTTTTAATTCTTTGTATAGGAGTAGATACATTTTATAGATTTGATTGGTTAATGGCCATACCTGCAACAGTAACAACCAGTTCCCTTGGCAGTCCAAAGATGCGGTTATCCATATTGAAGATAATTTCTATAGGGCTGGCGGCATCATGTCTAACAAGAACCTGAAATATAATAAATCATATGATGATTAGGTTATGTGCATGAACCATATTAAAAAGTCAATCACATTAAGAAAAACAATATACATAGTTTAAATGACCAATAATTTAGCAAGAAATAAAAAAAGAAACCCACATACATACAGACTCTGTACGATAAATTGCATCCTCACAGACTAGCGATGATTGAGAAGAGGGGGGCATTTGTTGTAACACAAACATTACACTATTTTTAGATCTGGGGCCCATATAAAATGCTCTGGGGAGCTAGCTTGTGGCTGATATTTTCAGTATTGTGTAAGATACAGGCAAAGTGAATCAACTTACCGATTTACCTCTGTTATCTTTGTATCCATTTGTCTTGATCACTATATGGCAGCATTGTTTTCAAAAATATTTGCAACAATGTCATACATTGCTGCAAATACTGCTGCCCTAAAGAACTCAACAATGCAGAACAGTGATAAAAAAACGTTGTTACAAATACTGCTGCCATATAGTGCTCAGGACATATGCATGCTCCTGAGCCTACCTCTTTAATAAAGGACACTAAGGGAACAAAGAAAATTTAATAGAATTAAATTGGAAAGTTGTTTAAAATTGCATGGTCTGTCTGAATTACCTAAGTTATGTTTGACTTCTATGTCTCTATAAATGAAGGGTTTTGTACTACCTATTATTATTATCGGTTATTTGTAGAGCGCCAACAGATTCCGCAGCGCTAATGCAAACCATATGCTATTCTAACTAAAGAGACACCATACCTGCTCACTTCCTACGTATATAGCCGTTTATCTAACGGTTATTCTCACCTGTGCATGCTGCGTCTGATAACCCTCTGCAATTACATTAATATTATGGAATCCAGGTACCAGCAGAACATGAAAATACCCTCCCTCTTTGGTGTACACCTTTACTCCATCATTTACTATAACGGTAGCTTTAGGAACAGGATTCCCACTTTCATCCTTCACGACTCCATGTACGCCCTTATGCACCTGCAACAACAAATAATCAGTAAGTGGACATCTTTTTTTATCTAACCGGTTAGATTTGCCATTACTATTAAAATTCTAAAATGTACGCTATATGCAGAGCCATAAAACGGAATCATGAAAGTAAACACTTGCCAACTAATACTTCATAAAGCTTACAAAGCTGCAATACCTGCTCAAGCACAGTAGATGTTCTGTTCTGAAAGGGCAAAATGCAGCGCTTCTACATCTATTCAGTATCTATGACTTATTGATGTGAGCCTTTAAAACCCCTCTCTCCGTCTGGCATTCTGTTACAAGTATAGTTTCCATTTACGTTGCTGGCTGCTCCAGTTACAGACACATTTTCTATTTAACCCCTTGATAATGTCAGATGTAGGACTAGAAAAAGATTATGTCCTATAAGGATTCCAGAAGTTTGGCATATGCTTTTCTATTGTAATTAAGGTGTCTCAAGGGACGTTTCTTGATTCTGCAGGAGTTTATATTTAAGTTTAGTACAAGCCAGAATATTCAGGAGTCAGCCACATATTTTGTATGAGCCCAGGGAGGACTTTACATGAATAAAGTTTGTAGAATAATGCACGGCTGTGGATTCCTGGCTCCTGTAACGTGTCAAGTCCTGACAGAGTATGATCAGAAACCAAACTTGCAATGGGAAGACCACAGCTTTCAGAATCTGCACAATTGGTTCTCATCCTAAGAATAGATGTACACATTAGAAGTAATGAAAACTGATGGAAGAAAAGTCCAACTCAGTGTAACTTTGTAAACCATTGTACAAAGTACATTTGCTGTTTAAGATATGGTAAAATGGGTTTTTCGATTCAGCATGTGTTGCTGAAAGTATGAGAATTTAAAGGGACAGTCTACTCCAGAATAGTTATTGTTTAAAAAGATAGATTATATCCCAGTTTTGCATAACCAACACTATTATATTAATACACTTTTTACCTCTGTGATTACATTGTATCTGAGCCTCTGCAGACTGCCCTCATATTTCAGTTCTTTTGACAGACTTGCATTTTAGCCAATACGTGCAGACTCATAAATAACTCTTTGGGAGTGAGCACAATGTTTATCTAATATGGCACACATGAACTAGTAACATCTAGCTGTGGTAAACTGTCAGAACTCACTGAGATAAGAGGCGGCTTCAAGGGCTTAGAAATTAGCATATGAGACTACCTTGGATTTAGCTTTAAACAAAGAATACCAAGAGAACAAAGCAAATGTGATTATAAAAGTAAATTGGAAAGTTTTTCAAAATTGCATGCCCTATTTAAATCAGAAAACTTTAATTCTGAGAAGACCGTCCCTTTAATGGTTTCCTCTATGCTGAAAAGTACAGGCAGATATTGATCCATCCTGTAATACCATCAGGAAGGCATCTGATTGGCTCCAAATGAATTATGCAGCATGACAACAACCCCAAACAATGTCATTTAGAACTATCTTCAGAGTAAAGAAGTCCTGGAAGTCATAGTATGGCCCCCCATTGAGCCCTGATCTAAACATCATCGAGTCTGTCTGGGATTACATACAGAGACAGAAGCAACTGAGGCTGCCTAAATCCATAGAAGAACTGTGGTTAGTTCTTCAAGATGTTTGGAGAGAAAAAAAACCTACCTGCCGAGTCACTAAAAAAAAAAAACTGTGGGCAAGTGTACCTAGAAGATCTGATGCTGTTTTGAAGTAAAAGGGTGATCACACCAATTATGGATTTGATTTCGATTTTTCTTTTGTTCACTCACTTTGCATTTTGTTAATTGATAAAAAATAAACCTAACATTTCTATTTTATGAAAGCATTCTTACTTAACAGCATTTTTCCCACCAGCCTAAACCTTTTGTACCGTAAAGTATATTTGGAACATTATTGCTTTTCTAATTCTACAGTATTAACTACTTGACAATCTGTACCATGAGAGACACACATTTTATCTATGCCACTTACCTCCACAAGCATACTGAGTAGTGCCTTTTTATTCTCAGCCCAGAGCAGAGGCAGCTGTGTGGCACTGGGGAACAAACAGCAACTTGTGTAGACAGTGATTTCTGGACAATGGCCGTATGTCACACTGAAATCCTAAAACAACAAACATTTAAATATTAAGGGCTAAAAAATAATTTCTTACAATGTTTAAATTGTATACTCCTTATTTTATAAGTGTGCGAGACAAGGAAATTCACTGAAGAACAATGCAGAGTGCATTAATGTTACAGATTACTACCTTCATACTGCCTGAATGACCTCTCCACTCAGCTCCACAGATTACCCCTCCAGGAATATTCTCATCTAAAAAAAACAACATTGTATCAACACACAAATACACTGCACTAGGCAGCCCCCAGAACAGAAAATCATATTGCATCTGTACTAACCTGACTTGTTGGGGCATCCTGGGTGTCCCATATGTATTGTTGGATGGTTATTCGCATAAACAGAGGCCAAATGTTTCAACGTGTCTTTGTTCTCAACTGTTTAGGAAAATAAGATATGAAATTACACACATCTCCCATGTAGAACCACATAAAATCTGAGGTAATAAGTGCTGTCAAGTGATTTTGAGTCATGTAAGCTAATGTTATTCTATGGGAATCAAAGGAACAAACTAGTTGTAAAGCAACAATATAAATGATCTGTGAATGTGTAGTGCTACTGCGACAGAGTGTGAGAATGACCCCTAGATGGTGGCACCCATTGTCAAGATGCTAAACTTTGCTAACCAGCACTTGTAGAGGGTTAAAACAAGAGAACTGACTTGAAGACAGGTGCAGGCACAGGAGGAAAAACAATAGCATGATGGGTAATAACCTGCTACTGTAGTTGTACTCAGCAGTTTAATGTACATTTAAAGGGTAAAGGTTATGGATCTTGCAAGGTTCAGTACAGTCCCTCCGAGGGAAGCAAAAAAACCCCCACTATTTTCAGAGAGAAATTACAGGAAATAAAGTAATTTTAAGGGGAATTCCCATTTGAAATGTAATGTCCATTTAAGTTACCATTATCATAATGCTGTCCAGCTTTAGGAAAATTAGTTCCAAAGAAATAAGATTTACACGTTTAACTGGCCATTGTGTTCAAGCCAGAAACCAACCAGTCTTAAAAAAATTAAAGGGACACTCAAGTCAACATTAAACTTTCATGATTCACTTAGTGCATGCAATTTTAAACAACTTTCCAATTGACTTTTAGTAAGAAAATGTGCAGTCTTAATATTTCCACTTTATGAGTCACCAGCTCCTACTGAGCATGTGCAAGAATTAACAGAATATACGTATATGCATTTCTGATGGACTGATGGCTGTCACATTATACAGGAGGAGTGGAAATAGACATAAAACTTTCAAACTTGAAAATCTACTACTACATTTAAGTTCAGACTAAGTGCTATTACATTGTATTTTTATCATGCACTTGTTAATTATGCAAATCTACTGTATTTACGCCAACTGGCTGTTTGCAGATGCTAATATGGAGCGGATAAGTGGAATCTGAAAGAATATAGGTGACGACACAGTGACTCTGTGAGAGACATAAGGAGGAACAGTACATATTCACAGAATACATACATCACATAAATAGTTGACCTCAGCTATAAGTGAGGCCACTTTTGTGAGTTTGCATTTTAGAAGTTCTTTACATGTATTGTAAAAGAAATTTGCTACACTTAGTGTATACCCAAGTTCCAGGACTTTCTTTGTGATTTTTTTTTCTCAGTTCCTCTACCTACTCCAGGAGGTATGAACTAAAGGAGCATGCATCATAGGGAATATACAAGCAACAAAAATAATATATTGGTCTTTTAGTGTCCCTTGAAAAAAGTTTTTATACAAAAGTTTTTACACAAATTGTGACTGTAAAAAAACCAAAGAGGACACCACACACATACAGCAGACAAAAAAAACCATTTTCTTTCTAAGTTTGTCATCTAAAATTGATGGTGGCACGCTTATCTAGAGTAGAAATAGCACCATCTACCCTAGGGATAGACTCACATCATTCTAAACTCTGTTCTAGAAAGAATACATTTTCTTAAAATCTGGATGATGGAGCAAAAGGACTACCAGGTTTTTCATTCCTGTGATGGTAAATTCGCCCTACTGCTCCACATATTTGGAAAGGTCTTCTAACTAGCATATCAATATGCTTATTTATTACAAAAGGCATCAGTACACTAAATCATGTTAGGCTGCATTCAATGAGGTAATGTAGCAGGAATAAAACTCTCTCTACGATTTTTGATTATGCTTATATGAGTGGCAGCTATTTTAGCCAATCAGAGCCTCACCATGCGCCTCATGTCAATATATAGCAGCACGCTCCCGTGCATGGAACTCTGTCATCAACTTGAAATGCGCATGTGCTACTCCTTACGCTATTTGCGCAACAGAAGAAGTACATCTGCTGTCATAATCCTTTAGTTCAGCGGTTCCCAACCTGTGGTACGGGTACGCGGTGGACCAGTTGGAGGTACGCGAAAATATTATTGGTAATGGCAGAAGATGCGGGGGAAGCGTTGGGGGGCCACTATCAATGGGTCATCAACGAATAACCATCATGGAACTGTGGAAGGAGCGCTCAGCTGGAAATTGACAAGTGAAGTCCTGGGCTGCACCTGAAATATGTGGACTGGGAATGGATGACTCCGGTCCACATATTAATTATCACCCTGTGTCACCAGACAGCTAAGGCTCCTGCTCCACCCACCCCAGTGCACAAAATTTGGACTGCTAGTGCGCAGTTAAAAGCAGCATAGCTGCGTGTACACGCGTTGTAGAGCTGTGGAGATTGCGACTCACACCGGCGAGGCGGGTCTGCATCCCCAAATAAGTTATAGTCAGTGCCAGTAAGTAAAGTACTGCTGCTAGTGCTTGCTTGATTCAGATTGCTTCACTTCCAACTAAAAACGTCCATAGTGGCTGGGTGGTCAATATCGATCTAATCTCACAAATTTAAATATTTATTTTTTTGATCATTACACTTGACTCTCCCCCAGGGCCGTGCTTAGGGGCAACCAGGCAGCTGCCAGAGGCACCAGCCACACAGAATGAGATCTGAGCTTTAATCCTGTTGATACATGTACAGTCGTATGCCATTCAGGTATAGCTTACCTTAAATTATTATCAGCGTATTGTCAGTTATTAATCAACTATTATCAGGATATTGTCAGGTATTAATAAACTATTTATTATCTGGGTTTATCCTGATAATAATTAGTTTATGAATACCTGACAATACCCTGATAATAAATAGTTTATTAATACCCGATAATAGTTTATTTATACCTGACAATAGCTTGATAATAAATAGTTTAAATTAAAAAACATCAACTTTTTTGAGGGATGGGTGGGGGTAATGAAGAGAGGGGGTACTCATAAATGAAAAGCCTAATCAAGGGGTACGGGAGAGAAAAAAGGTTGGGAAAAAAATATTAGTGGAGCACGGATACTACACATGCTGATATCCTTGTAGATGGATCCAAGTGAATCGCAACCGGTAAAGCAAATTCACTTTTTCTGTTGCACAAATAGCGTAAGGAGTAGCGCATGTACATTTCAAGTTGATGACAGAGTTCCAAGCACAGGAGCGTGCGGCTATACATTTACATGGGGCGCATGGTGAGGCTCTGATTGGCTAGAATAGCTGCCACTCAAATAAGCATAATCAAAAATCTTAGAGAGAGGCTGCATTCATTGAGGTAATGTAGCAGGAATAAAACTAACAATATTTAGTGTAATGATGACTTTTGTAATAAATACGCATATCTGTGTGCTAGTTAGGAGAAGACCTTTCCAAATATGTGGAGCAGTTTGGGGCGAATTTACCATCACTTTAAGCTACTAAATTAGGAACCTGGAAAACTTCTTGTGTTTTAGGAGAAGGCTTATCATCAGAAGGTTTATTTTCTAAAAAACCTAAAGTCCTAAGCACTTCATGCAGTAAAACAAACGTATATGTTTTCCTTTGCATCTGAAAAAGGAATCCGTATCCAATTCAGAGGCTGTATCTGGATCCTCTAGAGATATTTCACCTTCCGATGAAGACTCAAAACGGTCAGACATAGATTTTCTGAAGAATTTCAACATGTGGCTGAGAAACATGCAAACCTGGTTGCTCATTTGAAACAGTATCACAAAACTTGCATTTACGCTTACTTAGACGAGGAATTATCACCACAATTTCTATAAAGTGGAACACAGATTACTCTTTTATTCAGAAGTCCATAGAAGCTCCCCGAGATACATATCCAGGACTACTTAGTAGTAAAAATGTTTCTAAGCTGATTGGAATGTATGAAGTGTGAAACACAACCATTTCATAATTGAGTAGGCTGGCAAACTGGCACAGACTGACAAACTACACACACCATTGGAATAAAAAGAATGAACAGTATGTCTTCCTTCTAAAGGATCTGTTAAGGAGTCAGAGGAGATTGATTTACTAGAGTCCATGACTGAGCAAACAGTGTTCAAATAACAGTGACAAGTTACACTGAATACTGGTATAAAATTAGCATACCAAAAAGAAGAGAAGAAACACCTTTTAGGTACACACTTGTTAAAGGGGCAGTAAACTTACATACTAATGTTATAAAATTCTGCACATAATGCAGAATGATATAACATTAGCTTACCGGCAGATGTATACATTAAAGTATTGCAGAAATTTTTTATGTAAAAGTTCATTTTACCAGAACGCTGCTACTTGCTCTACTGAGCGGGTCTGGTTTTTACACAGCGCATCGCGGCAACACTGTCTAGTCACAGTGTGCCCGGTCGCGCCATTAAAATGAATGTAGCTCGCTCCAGCAACTAGACCAGAGCGGGAGCAAGCAACATTCATTTAAATGGCGCGACCGGGCACACTGACTAGACAGTGTAGCCGCGATGTGCTGTGTAAAAATCAGACCCGCCCAGTAGAGCAAGGAGCGGCGTACTGGTAAAATTAACTATTACATAAAATTGTTCTGAAATACTTTAATGTATACATCTGCCGGTAAGCTAATGGTAAATAATTCTGCACATAGTGCAGAATTATATAACATTAGTTTGTACGTTTACTGCCCCTTTAATACTAAATAGCAGTGCATATTGTACTTGTAGACAAGAGCAAAAAAAAAAAAAACATAATTTATGTAAGAACTTACCTGATAAATTCATTTCTTTCATATTGGCAAGAGTCTATGAGCTAGTGACGTATGGGATATACAATACTACCAGGAGGGGCAAAGTTTTCCAAACCTCAAAATGCCTATAAATACACCCCTCACCACACCCACAATTCAGTTTAACCAATAGCCAAGTAGTGAGGTGATAAAGAAAGGAGTAAAAAGCATCAACAAAGGAATTTGGAAATAACTGTGCTTTATCCAAAAAAGCATAACCACCAAAAAAAGGTTGGGTCTCATGGACTCTTGCCAATTTGAAAGATGAATTTATCAGGTAAGTTCTTACATAAATTATGTTTTCTTTTATGCAATTGGCAAGAGTCCATGAGCTAGTGACATATGGGATAGTAATACCCAAGATGTGGAGCTCCACAGAAGAGTCACTAGAGAGGGAGGGATAAAATAATATCAGCCATTTTCCGCTTAAAAAAATTAATCCACAACCCAAAATATAAGTTTATTCTCATAATGAAAAGAAAAAACTTAAACATAAGCAGAGAAATCAAACTGAAACAGATGCCTGAAAAACTTTTCTACCAAAAACTGCTTCCGAAGAAGCAAATACAGCAAAACGGTAGAATTTAGTAAATGTATGCAAAGAAGACCAAGTTGCTGCTTTGCAAATCTGATCAACTGAAGCTTCATTCTTAAAAGCCCACGAAGTGGAGACTGATCTAGTAGAATGAGCTGTAATTCTCTGAGGTGGGGCCCGACCCAACTCCAAATAAGCCTGATGAATCAAAAGCTTTAACCAAGATGCCAAGGAAATGGCAGAAGCCTTCTGACCTTTCCTAGAACCAGAAAAGATAACAAATAGACTAGAAGTCTTCCTGAAATCTTTAGTAGCTTCAACATAATATTTCAAAGCTCTTACCACATCTAAAGAATGTAAGGATCTCTACAAAGAATTCTTAGGATTAGGACACAAAGAAGGGACAACAATTTCTCTATTAATGTTGTTAGAATTCACAACCTTGGGTAGTAATTTAAATGAAGTCTGCAAAACTGCCTTATCCTGATGGAAAATCAGATAAGGAGATTCACAAGAAAGAGCAGATAATTCGGAGACTCTTCTAGCAGAAAAGATGGCCAAAAGGAACAACACAAGAAAGTAGTTTAATGTCCAAAGAATGCATAGGAGGAGAGATTGATTTAATGACTGGCTTGATACGGACCAAAGCCTGTACAAAACTGTAAATATCAGGAAGCTTAGCAATCTTTCTGTGAAATAAAACAGAAAGAGCAGAGATTTGTCCCTTCAAGGAACTTGCAGACAAACCCTTATCCAAACCATCCTAAAGAAATTGTAAAATTCTAGGAATTCTAAAAGAATGCCAGGAGAATTTATGAGAACACCATGAAATATAAGTCTTCCAAACTCGATAATAAATCTTCCTAGAAACAGATTTACGAGTCTGTAACATAGTATTAATCACTGAGTCAGAGAAACCTCTAAGCTAAGCACTAGGCTTTCAATTTCCATACCTTCAAATTTAATGATTTGAGATCCTGATGGAAAAACGTACATTGAGACTGAAGGTCTGGCCTTAATAGAAGTGGCCAAGGTTGGCAACTGGACATCCGAACAAGATCCGCATACCAAAACCAGTGAGGCCATGCTGGAGCTACCAGCAACACCAACAATTGTTCCATGATGATTTTGGAGATCACTCTTGGAAGAAGAACTAGAGGCGGGAAAATATAAGCAGGTTGTTAACACCAAGGAACTGTTAACGTATCCACAGGTTCCGCCTGAGGATCCCTGGAAAGGTAGTTTCTTGTTTAGATGGGAAGCCATCAGATCTATTTCTGGAAGACCCCACATCTGAACAATGAGAAAACACATCTGGATGGAGCGACCACTTCCCCGGATGTAAAGTCTGACAGCTGAGACAATCCGCTTCCCAATTGTCTATACCTGGGATATGAACCTCAGAAATTAGACAGGAGCTGGATTCCACCCAAGCAAGTATCCGAGATACTTCATTCATAGCTTGGGGACTGTGAGTCCCACCCTGATGATTTACATATTCCACAGTTGTTATATTGTCTGTCTGAAAACAAATGAGCGGTTCTCTCTTCAACAGAGGCCAAATCTGAAGAGCCCTGAAAATAGTACAGAGTTTTAAAATATTGATTGGTAACCTCGCCTCTTGAGATTTTCAAACCCCTTGTGCTGTCATAGATCCCAGACAGCTCCCCAACCTGAAAGACTTGCATCTGTTGTGATCACAGTTTAGGTTGGACGAACAAAAGAGGCCCCTTGAACTATACGATGGTGATCTAACCACCAAGTCAGAGAGAGTCGAACATTGGGATTTAAGGATATTAATTGTGATATCTTTGTATAATCCCTGCACCATTGGATCAGCATACAAAGCTGGAGAGGTCTCATATGAAAATGAGCAAAGGGGATGCTGCAGTCATGAGACCTAAAACTTCCATGCACATAAATACTGAAGGGAATGATTGAGACTGAAGGTGCCGACAAGCTGAAACCAATTTTAATAGTCTCTTGTCTGTTAGATTCAGTGTCCATGTCTCTATCTGGAAACCTAAAAAGGTGACCCTTGTCTGAGGAATCAAAGAACTTTTTGGTAAATTGATCCTCCAACCACGCCTTTTAAGAAACAACACTAGTTGATTTGTGTGAGATTCTGCAGAATGAAAAGACTGAGCTAGTACCAAGATATCGTCCAAATAAGGAAACACCACAATACCCCGTTCTCTGATTACAGAGAGTAGGGCACCGAGAACCTTTAAAAAGATTCTTGGATCTGTCGCTAGGCCATATTTAAGAGCGACAAATTGGTAATGCTTGTCTAGAAAAGAGAATCTCAGAAACGGATAGTGGTCTGGATGAATAGGAATATGAAGATATGCATCCTGCAAGTCTATTGTGGAAATATAATGCCCTTGCTGAACAAAAGGCAGAATAGTCCTTATAATCACCATTTTGAAAGTTGGCACTCTTACATAACTGTTCAAAATTTTCAGATCCAGAACTGGCCTGAATGAATTGTCTTTCTTTCGGAAAATGAATAGATTTGAATAAAACCCCAGACCCTGTTCCTGAAACAGAACTGGTATGATTACCCCTGAAAGCTCCAGGTCTGAAACACACTTCAGAAAAGCCTGAGCCTTTACTGGATTTGCTGGGATGCGTGAGAGAGAAAATCTTCTCACAGGAGGTCTTACTCTGAATTCTATTCGGTACCCTTGAGAGACAATACTCTGAATCCATTGATTTTGGACAGAATCCGCCCAAATGTTTTGGAAGAATCTAAATCTGCCCCCTACCAGCTGAGCTGGAATGAGGGCCGCACCTTCATGCAGACTTGGGGGCTGGCTTGGCTTTGGTTTCTTAAATGGTTTGGATTTACTCCAACTTGAAGGTTTCCAATTGGAACCAGATTCTTTGGGGGAAGGATTAGGTTTCTGTTCCTTATTTTGTCAAAAGTAACAAAAACGGTTAGAAGCTTTAGATTTAGCCATAGGTCTTTTATCCTGAGGCAAAAAAAACTCCCTTCCCCCCAGTGACGGTTGAAATAATCGAATCCAACTGAGAATCAAATAACTTATTACCTTGGAAAGAAAGAGATAGTAATCTAGACTTAGATACCATGTCAGCATTCCAATATTTGAGCCACAAAGCTCTTCTAGCTAAAATAGCTAAAGACATAGATTTAACATCAATTTTGACGATATAAAAAATGGCATCACAGATAAAATGATTAGCATGTTGAAGCAAGCAATCAATGCTAGAGAAATCAGGATCCATTTCATGTTGCGCTAAACTTTCCAACCAAAAAGTTGAAGCAGCTGCAAAATCAGCCATAGAAATGGCAGGCTTGAGAAGATAGCCAGAATATAAATAAGCTTTCCTTAGATAAGATTGAAGTTTCCTATCTAAAGGGTCTTTACAAGAAGTACTATCTTTCATAGGAATAAACTCCAATCTAACTGCTGGCAAAGGATACGATTTTTTAAACCTTTAAGAAGGAATAAAAGTAGTACAAGGCATATTCCATTCCTTGGAAAACATAATTTATGCTTACCTGATAAATTCCTTTCTCCTGTAGTGTAGTCAGTCCACGGGTCATCATTAATTATGGGATATTAACTCCTCCCCAACAGGAAGTGCAAGAGGATCACCCAAGCAGAGCTGCTATATAGCTCCTCCCCTCTACGTCACACCCAGTCATTCGACCGAGAACCAAACGAGAAAGGAGAAACTAAAGGGTGCAGTGGTGACTGGAGTATAATTTAAAATTTAGACCTGCCATAAAAAACAGGGCGGGCCGTGGACTGACTACACTACAGGAGAAAGGAATTTATCAGGTAAGCATAAATTATGTTTTCTCCTGTTAAGTGTAGTCAGTCCACGGGTCATCATTACTTATGGGATACCAATACCAAAGCTAAAGTACACGGATGACGGGAGGGACAGGCAGGATCTTTATACGGAAGGAACCACTGCCTGAAGAACCTTTCTCCCAAAAACGGCCTCCGAAGAAGCAAAAGTGTCAAATTTGTAAAATTTGGAAAAAGCATGAAGAGAAGACCAAGTTGCAGCCTTGCAAATCTGTTCAACAGAGGCCTCATTCTTAAAGGCCCAAGTGGAAGCCACAGCTCTAGTAGAATGAGCTGTAATTCTTTCAGGAGGCTGCTGTCCAGCAGTCTCATAGGCTAAACGTATTATGCTACGAAGCCAGAAAGAGAGAGAGGTAGCAGAAGCTTTTTGACCTCTCCTCTGTCCAGAATAAACGACAAACAAGGAAGAAGTTTGGCGAAAATCTTTAGTTGCCTGTAAATAAAATTTCAGGGCACGGACTACATCCAGATTGTGTAGAAGTCGTTCCTTCTTTGAAGAAGGGTTAGGACACAATGATGGGACAACAATCTCTTGATTGATATTCCTATTAGTGACTACCTTAGGTAAGAACCCAGGTTTAGTACGCAGAACTACCTTGTCTGAATGAAAAATCAGATAAGGAGAATCACAATGTAAGGCCGATAGCTCAGAGACTCTTTGAGCCGAGGAAATAGCCATTAAAAACAGAACTTTCCAAGATAACAATTTGATATCAATGGAATGAAGGGGTTCAAACGGAACACCCTGTAAAACGTTAAGAACTAAGTTTAAGCTCCATGGTGGAGCAACAGTTTTAAACACAGGCTTAATCCTGGCCAAGGCCTGACAAAAAGCCTGAACGTCTGGAACCTCTGACAGACGTTTGTGTAAAAGAATGGACAGAGCTGAGATCTGTCCCTTTAAGGAACTAGCAGATAAACCCTTTTCTAAACCTTCTTGTAGAAAAGACAATATCCTAGGAATCCTAACCTTACTCCATGAGTAACTCTTGGATTCACACCAATGTAAGTATTTACGCCATATTTTATGGTAAATCTTTCTGGTAACAGGTTTCCTAGCCTGTATTAAGGTATCAATTACTGACTCAGAAAATCCACGCTTTGATAAGATCAAGCGTTCAATCTCCAAGCAGTCAGCTTCAGAGAAGTTAGATTTTGATGTTTGAAAGGACCCTGAATCAGAAGGTCCTGTTTCAGAGGCAGAGACCAAGGTGGACAGGATGACATGTCCACTAGATCTGCATACCAGGTCCTGCGTGGCCACGCAGGCGCTATTAGAATCACTGATGCTCTCTCCTGTTTGATCCTGGCAATCAATCGAGGAAGCATCGGGAAGGGTGGAAACACATAAGCCATCCCGAAAGTCCAAGGTGCTGTCAAAGCATCTACCAGGACCGCTCCCGGGTCCCTGGACCTGGACCCGTAACAAGGAAGCTTGGCGTTCTGGCGAGACGCCATGAGATCTATATCTGGTTGGTCCCAACGTCGAAGTATTTGGGCAAAGACCTCCGGATGAAGTTCTCACTCCCCCGGATGAAAAGTCTGACGACTTAGGAAATCCGCTTCCCAGTTCTCCACTCCTGGAATGTGGATCGCTGACAGGTGGCAAGAGTGAGACTCTGCCCAGCGAATTATCTTTGATACTTCCATCATCGCTAGGGAGCTTCTTGTCCCTCCTTGATGGTTGATGTAAGCTACAGTCGTGATGTTGTCCGACTGAAACCTGATGAACCTCCGAGTTGTTAACTGAGGCCAAGCCAGAAGGGCATTGAGAACCGCTCTCAATTCCAGAATGTTTATTGGAAGGAGACTCTCCTCCTGAGTCAGTATAATCACCACAGTCCTCTCACACATCCTATCTATTAGTTGGGTGCAAGAGAATGACTGGGTGTGACGTAGAGGGGAGGAGCTATATAGCAGCTCTGCTTGGGTGATCCTCTTGCACTTCCTGTTGGGGAGGAGTTAATATCCCATAAGTAATGATGACCCGTGGACTGACTACACTTAACAGGAGAAATCATATCAGAAATAGCATCAGGAACTGGAAAATCCTCTGGAGTAACCACAGGAGGTTTATAAACAGAATTTAAACGTTTACTAGTTTTAATATCAAGAGGACTAGTTTCCTCAATATCCAATGTAATCAACACCTCTTTTAACAAGGAACGAATATTACATTTTAAATAAATAAGTAGATTTGTCAGTGTCAGTATCTGAGGAAGTATCTTCTGAATCAGATAGATCCTAATTAGAGGAGGATAATTCAGTATGTTGTCTGTCATTTAAAATTTCATCAACTTTATGAGTAGTTTTAAAAGGCCTTTTACGTTTATTAGAAGGCGGGATGGTAGACAAAGCCTTCTGAATCGCATCAGAAATAAAATCTTTTATATTCACAGGTATATCATGTACATTAGATGTAGAAGGAACAACAGACATTGTACTATTACTGATGGACACATTCTCTGCATGTAAAAGCTTATCATGACAACTATTACATACCACAGCTGGAGATATAATCTCCACAAATTTACAACAGATGCACTTAGCTTTGGTAGAACTGTTATCAGGCTGCAGAGTCCCAAAAATGGTTTCTGAGTCAGGATCAGATTTAGACATCTTGCAAATGTAAGAGAAAAAAAAACATATTAAGCAAAATTATCAATTCCCTTATATGGCAGTTTCAGGAATGGGAAAAAAATGCAAACAGCATAGCCCTCTGACATAGAAAAAGACAAGAGGCATATAGGAATGGGGTTTTAAATAATGAAATTATTTGGCGCCAAGTATGACGCACAACACAAACTGAATTTTTTTTGGCGCTAACAACTAAGGAACTCAGCGTCAACTAAGACGCCGGAAATGCCGAATTTGCATCATCAGACGTACCTTCGCGGCAAAAAAAATCTTGCGCCAAGAATGACGCAATAAACTGGCCTTTTGCGCCCTCGCATGCCTAATTTTGCCCACGAAATTTAATGAAAAAGCAGTCAATTGAAAAAAAAAAGATTATACCCAGGTTAGAAAAATATTTTCCTAAATATGTTTTTTTCCAAAATATGAAACTGATAGTCTGGAAAACTATGAAAATGAAAATATACTTACAGAAAGACACCCATCCACATATAGCAGATTGCCAAACCAGTACTGAAACAGTTATCAGTAGAGGTAAAGGAATATGAGAGTATATCGTTGATCTGAATAAGGGAGGTAGGAGATGAATCTCTACGACCGATAACAGAGAACCTATGAAATAGATCTCCTGCGAGGAAAACCATTGTATTCATTAAGTGATACTCCCTTTACATACCTCTGACATTCACTGTACTCTGAGAGGAATCAGGCTTCAAAATGCTGAGAAGCGCATATCAACGTAGAAATCTTAGCACAAACTTACTTCACCACCTCCATAGGAGGCAAAGTTTGTAAAACTGAATTGTGGGTGTGGTGAGGGGTGTATTTATAGGCATTTTAAAGTTTGGGAAACTTTGGTAGGATTGTATATCCCATACATCACTAGCTCATGGACTCTTGCCAATTACATGAAAAAAATAATATATATATATATATATATATATATATATATATATATATATATATATATATATATATAGTTTGTCCACTTGTCTGAAGATGGGGTTATATCCTGAAAATGTTAACACGGATTAAACACCTTTTTTGAAACATGGCGAGTGCTCTCTATGGACGGTTTTCTATATTTTGCTTTGGGAGATGCACCCCGGCTTGACTAAATAGTCACATAAGGCTATAGAGTATCATATAGATAAAAATTATACTTACCAAGACTCATCTACCAGTAAACCAGTAGAACGCCAAACCAGTACTAAAACATATCCCCAGAGGTTAGGGAACAGGATTATATTGTAGATCCATAGAAGAAGGCAAAAGACAAGTCCCTGCGACCAAATTATGGAAGGTCTTTGACAAATGTTTCCATGAGGTGAAAACAGAGCCACCAACCATAACCCATCTACGTCCCTCAGGCAAACAATGTACTCTGAGGAGAAAACAGGCCTCAACATAGACTGAAACCTATCCAGTGTTATAAAGGTAGCAAGAGATAGTAGTCGCACCACCAAGTTCAGTGAATAATTTTCTTTATTGAGCCAAGATCAAAAAATCAGCAACGTTTCGGACACAAGTCCTTAATCTTGCATAACAAACAGACACTGATTCACTTCTTATATACCCAAAATAAGTCACACCTGCACAGCTAATTGTAACACCTGAAAATTCAGGTATAACATTAACAGCCAAATGTTGCCACCATGTGGTCAACTACAAACATTACACTTATCTAAATAATTTTAATTTAACTATTACTTATCCAGCAATGAATTAATACATAGTCTAAAATATATCTATGTACAGTGCAGACTCTCAAGCAGTATATGATTTTAACTTGTTCCTTCATACTACATATTAACAAAGATAGATGTAAACATTTTATTTAATAAAGATTTTCATAAAGATCCCTACAGAAAAATTGACCAATCTAATTCTTTATTCATGCCCCCTGGAGATAATGTCCCTAATTCATAAATCCAATACGCTTCACGTTTTTGTAATAATTTAATTCTATCACCTCCTCTTCTAGGATGTTGCACTTGTTCCAAAATCTGGAACCTTAATTGGCTTAGATTATGCCCTGCAGACAAAAAATGATGGGCAACTGGGGGATCCTTTTTCTTGGTTCTAATGCTACTTTTGTGTTGAACTATGCGTTCTTTGACGCACTGGGAGGTCTCGCCCACATAACCCAGCCCACATGGGCATTTAATCAAATATATCACAAAATCAGTATTGCAAGTGTAGTGTCCCTTAATGAAATATTTTTTGCCAGTATTTGGATGACTGAATGTTGGCCCTTTAATAATACTGTTACAATTTGAGCACCCTAAACAGGGAAAACTACCCAGATTTTTCTTACCAAAATAAGTTTGAACTGGTCTCTTAGATGGACCAATATCTGCCCTTACCAGAACATCTTTTATGTTTTTTCCTCGTTTAAAAGCTGGCATAGGGGGAATCTTAAATTCCTGAATATTAGGATTACAGGTGCTCAAAATGTGCCAATGCCTACGAATAATCTTCATAACCTGTTGATTCCAAGGGGCAAATTGACTTACAAAAACTAATCTAGGGCTTTTTTTATTATCATCCATCATAGGTTTTTTCTTTTCCAATAACAACTCTCTAGGGGTGTTTAATGCATTCCTAAATTCAGTCTCAATTAATTCACATGGATAACCCCTTTGTAGGAAACGATCCCCCATTTCTTTAAGCCTGTCTTTAACCACTGTTTCATCAGACACAATACGCCTTACACGTAAAAACTGGCTCCTGGGTAAAGATCTTACCAGTGAAGGGGGGTGTGCACTTTTATAGTGCAGGAGAGTGTTGCAATCTGTATCTTTCCTATGAAGGTCCACAGTTAGACCTGATTTACACTTTGACACAACTGTGTCCAGAAATACAACACTCTCCTCACTATAGACTAACTTAAATCTAATGTGACTAGTTGCTGCATTTAATTCATTCACAAAATTTACCAGGGTTCCAATGTCGCCCCCCCACACCCCAAACACATCATCAATATAGCGCCACCAGGTGGCGCCATATGATAAAAATAAAGAATTATTATAAACAAAATGTTCCTCAAACATATTCATAAAAATATTTGCGTATGTGGGAGCGACATTGGAACCCATGGCGGTCCCTTGGAGCTGAAGATAATAATTGTCCTCAAAAAGAAAATAATTACACCTTAATAATTACACCTTAAAATAATATTAAGTAACTGCAAAATAAACTCTGCCTGTGAAGTAGTGTATCTATCAGATTCACTCAGAACTTTCTCCACTGCTCCAATCCCCGCCTCATGTGTGATAGCTGTATACAGCGATGTCACATCCAGACTAAAAAGAATGCATTTATTATCCCCTAGATACAAATCACGCAATTTAGCTAGAAAATCTCGTGTGTCTTGGATGTATGAATTAGGGTCTAAGAACCTTATCCAAATATATTGATACCTTGGACAACGTGAAGCGTATTGGATTTATGAATTAGGGACATTATCTCCAGGGGGCATGAATAAAGAATTAGATTGGTCAATTTTTCTGTAGGGATCTTTATGAAAATCTTTATTAAATAATAAAATGTTTACATCTATCTTTGTTAATATGTAGTATGAAGGAACAAGTTAAAATCATATACTGCTTGAAAGTCTGCACTGTACATAGATATATTTTAGACTATGTATTAATTCATTGCTGGATAAGTAATAGTTAAATTAAAATTATTTAGATAAGTGTAATGTTTGTAGTTGACCACATGGTGGCAACATTTGGCTGTTAATGTTATACCTGACTTTTCAGGTGTTACAATTAGCTGTGCAGGTGTGACTTATTTTGGGTATATAAGAAGTGAATCAGTGTCTGTTTGTTATGCAAGATTAAGGACTTGTGTCCGAAACGTTGCTGATTTTTTGATCTTGGCTCAATAAAGAAAATTATTCACTGAACTTGGTGGTGCGACTACTATCTCTTGCTACATTTACTGGGGGTATTGTGCAGTGCCCCTGTGTTTGCACACCTTAGATCCCAGGTGCTGGACTTTGAGAACTTTTCACTATTTTGTCTGCAAGTTGTTCCTTTGCACTGGAGATCATGGAAACAATACAAGAGAATATAGAGCCTAAGACATTTGGATATACAGACATGGAGGCCGCGAGAATTACCACTTTGACTCGTGGCTCAAGGGACTTTCTGAAGTCTTCACCTTCACAGGCAGTAGGTAAAAAGCTTGAATATTTAAGCAAAAAACATGTGGCTTTTGAGCTGCATGCAGTGACTTTGGCTGAATACCATAGGGTGAAACGTATCCCAAAAGGATTACGTATGCATACCAGACCCACTTTGATGACAGATAACCAAGAATACTGCCAGAAATTTGAGATGATTCTGAATAAATGCAGTTTTGATTTGATGGTGTTAACTGTGGAGTGTTTGCAAAAAGAGATCGATAAACAGAGTGCACAGATAGAAGAGATGAAGAAGGAATTGGCTGCAAACTTACCCGGTACAGAGATGGAGTCATTGATTTCTTCCCTGGACACACAGATGGATACTTTGAAAAAAGAGATCCAGGAACGGAAGAAACAGAAGTTTGCCCGGGATGAGAGTGACTACACTACCGGAACTGTTTACCGCTGGCTGAGTGATCCAAGGAACAGATTTGGAGGGGACACTTCCGGTTTCCGGCGCCGCAGACAACGCAAGTCCGGGACAAGACAGAGCTCCAATAGTTCGGAGGGCACAACTTCTGAGTCCGGGTCGGGGGAATCAGGCACGGAACAACACACAAGCGACGTGGAGGCAGGAAACACAAGTGGAATCGCCAAAGGAAGCATGAAGCGTCAACCGGGAGCTTCAGGCAGTCAGAGAGTGAAAACCCGCAGAAACAAAATGTAACTATTAATTTAAGCAATGTTACACTTACATCTACAGAACAGGGTTTGCTCGATAAGGGCCTCTCCTACTGCCCACAAAACAAAGGGGACAGCTTTGAGCTACAAAAGGACTTAAATCGGTTCTTTAGAACTTTAAAACTTAAAAGCTTTTTTTCTGAAATGCCTGATGTTGCAAGTGGTGGGAAGAGAGATGTTCACACTGTAACTGATAGAGCATTGAATTTGAACATACTAGGTCTTTCGAATAAAAGTGTATTTACACCTGTGCAGGTAAATCCTGGGGTACAAACATATATACAATTGGTACAAAATGATATTGTAGCTTTGGATAAAAAAACTGGGTCACATACTAATTATTTAAAGTACAATAAGAATTTTACATCTAAGGATAAATGTGCTTTAGATAATCTAAG
Source organism: Bombina bombina (assembly GCF_027579735.1). Lineage (NCBI taxonomy): Eukaryota > Metazoa > Chordata > Amphibia > Anura > Bombinatoridae > Bombina > Bombina bombina. The sequence continues at coordinate 216,512,225 of NC_069501.1, forward strand.
TAAGAATAAACAATTGGTGGTGAAAAGTGCGGATAAGGGTGGGTCAATTGTTTTATTAGACAAAAAATATTATGTCCAAGAAATTAAAACACAATTATCTGATATTAATGTGTATAAACAATTGACCCACAACCCTATCTTTGAGATAAAAAAGGAGATTGAGGCTTGTGTTCGATTTGCATTTAATAATGGCATTATTGATAAGGATGTGAGAAGGTTTTTACTAGAATCTGAGGACATCACTCCTGTGATGTACACTCTGCAAGCACCTCCTGGCCGCCCAATTGTGGCCGGCATGGGCTCAGTATTGTCCAAGGTATCAATATATTTGGATAAGGTTCTTAGACCCTTTGTTAACTCTAATTCATACATCCAAGACACACGAGATTTTCTAGCTAAATTGCGTGATTTGTATCTAGGGGATAATAAATGCATTCTTTTTAGTCTGGATGTGACATCGCTGTATACAGCTATCACACATGAGGCGGGGATTGGAGCAGTGGAGAAAGTTCTGAGTGAATCTGATAGATACACTACTTCACAGGCAGAGTTTATTTTGCAGTTACTTAATATTATTTTAAGGTGTAATTATTTTCTTTTTGAGGACAATTATTATCTTCAGCTCCAAGGGACCGCCATGGGTTCCAATGTCGCTCCCACATACGCAAATATTTTTATGAATATGTTTGAGGAACATTTTGTTTATAATAATTCTTTATTTTTATCATATGGCGCCACCTGGTGGCGCTATATTGATGATGTGTTTGGGGTGTGGGGGGGCGACATTGGAACCCTGGTAAATTTTGTGAATGAATTAAATGCAGCAACTAGTCACATTAGATTTAAGTTAGTCTATAGTGAGGAGAGTGTTGTATTTCTGGACACAGTTGTGTCAAAGTGTAAATCAGGTCTAACTGTGGACCTTCATAGGAAAGATACAGATTGCAACACTCTCCTGCACTATAAAAGTGCACACCCCCCTTCACTGGTAAGATCTTTACCCAGGAGCCAGTTTTTACGTGTAAGGCGTATTGTGTCTGATGAAACAGTGGTTAAAGACAGGCTTAAAGAAATGGGGGATCGTTTCCTACAAAGGGGTTATCCATGTGAATTAATTGAGACTGAATTTAGGAATGCATTAAACACCCCTAGAGAGTTGTTATTGGAAAAGAAAAAACCTATGATGGATGATAATAAAAAAAGCCCTAGATTAGTTTTTGTAAGTCAATTTGCCCCTTGGAATCAACAGGTTATGAAGATTATTCGTAGGCATTGGCACATTTTGAGCACCTGTAATCCTAATATTCAGGAATTTAAGATTCCCCCTATGCCAGCTTTTAAACGAGGAAAAAACATAAAAGATGTTCTGGTAAGGGCAGATATTGGTCCATCTAAGAGACCAGTTCAAACTTATTTTGGTAAGAAAAATCTGGGTAGTTTTCCCTGTTTAGGGTGCTCAAATTGTAACAGTATTATTAAAGGGCCAACATTCAGTCATCCAAATACTGGCAAAAAATATTTCATTAAGGGACACTACACTTGCAATACTGATTTTGTGATATATTTGATTAAATGCCCATGTGGGCTGGGTTATGTGGGCGAGACCTCCCAGTGCGTCAAAGAACGCATAGTTCAACACAAAAGTAGCATTAGAACCAAGAAAAAGGATGCCCCAGTTGCCCATCATTTTTTGTCTGCAGGGCATAATCTAAGCCAATTAAGGTTCCAGATTTTGGAACAAGTGCAACATCCTAGAAGAGGAGGTGATAGAATTAAATTATTACAAAAACGTGAAGCGTATTGGATTTATGAATTAGGGACATTATCTCCAGGGGGCATGAATAAAGAATTAGATTGGTCAATTTTTCTGTAGGGATCTTTATGAAAATCTTTATTAAATAAAATGTTTACATCTATCTTTGTTAATATGTAGTATGAAGGAACAAGTTAAAATCATATACTGCTTGAGAGTCTGCACTGTACATAGATATATTTTAGACTATGTATTAATTCATTGCTGGATAAGTAATAGTTAAATTAAAATTATTTAGATAAGTGTAATGTTTGTAGTTGACCACATGGTGGCAACATTTGGCTGTTAATGTTATACCTGACTTTTCAGGTGTTACAATTAGCTGTGCAGGTGTGACTTATTTTGGGTATATAAGAAGTGAATCAGTGTCTGTTATGCAAGATTAAGGACTTGTGTCCGAAACGTTGCTGATTTTTTGATCTTGGCTCAATAAAGAAAATTATTCACTGAACTTGGTGGTGCGACTACTATCTCTTGCTACATTTACTGGGGGTATTGTGCAGTGCCCCTGTGTTTGCACACCTTAGATCCCAGGTGCTGGACTTTGAGAACTTTTCAGTGTTATAAAGGTGAAAGCAGAGAATATGAGAGATGAGTACATGAATAACCTACAGGAGGAGGCTAAGGGACAAGTCCCTGCAACACCGGAGAGGGGGGGGGGTTATGGCTCAAATACATAAGGACATATTGTGCCAATAACCAAGCACTCAAATACCCCAGTAACCACAATCGATAAGCAGAAGGGGTAACGGGTCGCACATAGGTCTAAGAACCCCTATCAGTGTAGAAACTGTAAAAAACTGGGTAGCACAGGGAGGTGGGAAGGATTAAAGGCTTTTGTTACTTTGGGGTTCTTTGCCACCTCCTAATAACAAGAATTCAATCCCAAATGTCAAGGCTCATTGACACTCACCATCAAATGCAAGAAAATGTAATTTTATGCCCCCCTCCAAAAAGAGATGAAAATACCTCAGTAGATTGTGATCAACACCTAAATGAGTTTTAAAAACTAAAAATCAATTTGTAAAGAAATATACTTCAATAGAGTAGAAATAAAAAACGAAGATATTAATAAAAAATGATGATATTAATCCAACTTGATTAATGGAAAATGTATGTGTGAAAATTAATAAATATGGAACTATGTAAAAAAAGATGATATTGAGGCTGTACAACCATCCCAACTAACAATACTAAAAATCTAAAAGTATATTTAAACAAAAGCCGATAAATCTCAAAGTTCAAACCTTCTAGAAACAGAATACACAACTTGAATCCAAAAAGAAATATATTGCTGTGGCATGACATACTGTATGCGTTTGTGCCAGATGTTTGATCCAAAATGTGTTCCCTTCAACTAAATGGTGTTCTAGACACTGTCTAGAGAGACAGTTTTGGAAAAACAATTTTCAATTTACAGCAGTAGTCAACTATTCCGAATTTGTTTACTTGCAAAAATAAAAAAAATAAAATGTATTCTTACCTGATAAATGTATTTCTTTTTTGACACGGATCATCTTAATTACTAATGGGATATTCACCTCCTGGTCAGCAGAAGGAGGCAAAGAGCACCACAGCAGAGTTGTTAAATAGCTCCTCCCTTCCCTCCCACTCCAGTCATTCGACCGAAGCTAGGAAAAGAAAGGAAAAGCCAAGGTGCAGAGGTGTCTGAAGTTTACCATAACGCAAAACCTGTCTTACAAAAAACAGGGTGGGCCGTGGACTCCTCGTGTCAAAAAAGAAATACATTTATCAGGTAAGCATTAATTTTCCTTTCTTTTTTAAGACACAATGAGTCCACGGATTATCTTAATTACTAATGGGATCCAATACCTGAGCTACAGTACACAGATGATACGGGAGGGATAGGACAGAGAACCTAAACAGAAGGCACCACTGCTTGAAGAACCTTTCTTCCAAAAGCGGCCTCAGCCGAGGCAAAAGTGTCAAATTTGTAGAACTCTGAAAAAGTGTGAAGAGAGGACCAAGTTGCAGCCTTGCAAATCTGTTCCACAGAAGATTCATTTTTGAATGCCCATGAGGAAGAACAGCCCTCGTGGAATGAGCTGTAACCCTCTCGGGAAGTTGCTGTCCAGCAGTCTCATATGCAAAACGTATGATACTCTTCAGCCAAAAAGAAAGAGAAGTAGCTGTAGCTTTCTGTCCCTTACGGTTTCCAGAGAAAATCACAAATAAAGAAGAAGACTGATGAAAGTCCTTAGTCGCCTGTAAGTAAAACTTTAAAGCAAGGACTACGTCTAAATTGTGCAGAAGTCGTTCTGAGTAGGAGGATTAGGACACAAAGGAGGAACAATAATTTCCTAATTAATGTTCAGACCAAAAACAACCTTAGGAAGAAATCCTAATTTAGTACGTAAAACTACCTTATCTGAATGGAAAATATGGTAAGGAGATTCGTATTGTAATGCTGAGAGCTCTGACACTCTGCGAACTGAAGAAATAGCAACCAGAAATAAAACTTTCCAAGACAACTTATTATCTAAGGAATGCATAGGCTCAAATGGAACCCCTTGAAGAACTTTGAGAACTAAATTAATAATCCATGGAGGAGTAACTGGTTTGAACACAGGCCTGATCCGGACCAAGGCCTGACAAAAGGATTATACATCTGGGACATCCGCCAGACATTTGTGTAACAGAATAGAGAAAGCTGAGATTTGACCCTTTAGGGAACTCGTCGAACCTTGCTCCACACCCTCTTGGAGAAAAGACAAAATTCTAGAAATCCTAACTCTACTAAATGAGTAGCCTTTGGATTCACACCAATAAATATATTTGCGCCAAATCTTATAGTAAATCCTCCTAGTTACAGGCTTACGAGCCTGAATCATGGTCTCTATGACCGAGTCAGAAAACCCCTGCATGGATAAAATTAAGCGTTCAATCTCCAAACAGTCAGCTTCAGAGAAGCTAGATTTGGGTGAAGGAAGGGTCCCTGAATCAGAAGGTCTTTACTCAACGAGAATCTCCAAGGTGGTAGAGAAGACATCCCCACTAGATCCGCATACCAAATCCTGCGCGGCCAGGCTGGTGCTATGAGGATCACCGAAGCCCTCTACTGTTTGATTCGAGCAATTACCCGAGGAAGAAGAGCAAACAGAGGAAATAGGTATGCTAGACTGAAGGACCAAGGAACCGCCAGAGCATCTATCAGTTCCGCCTGGGGGTCCCTCGACCCGTATCTCGGAAGCTTGGCATTCTGACGAGATGCCATGAGATCCAGTTCCAGCTGACCCCAAATGAGAATCAGATCGGAGAACACCTTCGGATGGAGTTCCCACTCCCCCGGATGAAAAGTCTGCCTGCTCAGGAAGTCCGCCTCCCAGTTGTCCACCCCTGAGATGTGGATCGCCGACAGACAGCATGAATGGGCCTACGCCCACTGAATTATCTTGGATACCTCCATCTCTAAGGAACTACTTGTTCCTCCCTGATGATTGATGTAAGCCACTGAAGTTATATTGTCCGACTGGAACCTGATAAACTTGACCATGGTTAACTGCGGCCAGGTCAGAAGAGCATTGTAGATGGCTCTCAGTTCCAGAATGTTTAAAGGGTGAACAGACTGAGTGAGTCCAAATTCCCTGCACCTTTAGGGAGCCTCAGACTGCTCCCCACCCCAGAAGGCTGGCGTCTGTTGTCACAATCACCCAAGATGGTCTGCGAAAGCAGGTTCCCTGGGAAGGATGATCCAGAGACAACCACCATTCGAGAGAGTCCCTTGTCTCCTGTTCCAGAGTTAACCGAGGATAATCTCCATTCCATTGCCTGAGCATGCTTAACTGCAGAGGTCTGAGATGGAAACGAGCAAATGGGATGATGTCCATTGCTTGGGATGATGTCCATTGCTGCCATCATCAGCCCCATTAGCTACATGCACTGAGCCACTGACGGCCGAGGAGTGGACTGAAGAACTCGGCAGGTATCTATAATCTTTGATTTCCTGACTTCTGTCAGAAAAATCTTCATGGCCAATGAGTCTATAACGGTTCCCAAGAAAATGACTCTTGTACATGGGACTAGGGAACTCTTTCCCAAATTTACCTTCCACCTGTGAGTTCTCAGGAAAGATAACACTATGTCGGTGTGGGATCTTGCTAGTTGAAACGTTGACGCCTGGACTAGAATATCGTCCAGATAAGACGCCACCCCTATGCCCCTTGACCGAAGTACCGCCAACAGAGACCCCAGAACCTTTGTGAAAATTCTGGGAGCAGTGGCCAGGCCGAAAGGGAGAGCCACAAACTGGAAGTGTTTGTCTTGAAAGGAGAATCTTGGAAACTTGTGATAATCCCTGTGAATAGGAACATGTAGGTATGCGTCCTTTAAATCCACAGTTGTCATGAACTGACCCACATGGATTAAGGGTAGAATGGAACGAATAGTTTCCATCTTCAAGGACGGTACTCTGAGAAATTTGTTTAGACTCTTTAGGTCTAAAATTGGTCTGAAGGTTCCCTCCTTTTTGGGAACCACGAACAGATTGGAATAAAAACCCTGACCCTGTTCCTGTACTGAAATTGGAACAATCACTCCCAGGACAACGAGGTCTCTTACACAATGTAAGAACGCCTCTCTTTTCATCTGGTCTGCAGATAACCTTGAAAGAAGAAACCTGCCTCTGGGAGGAAAACTTTTGAACTCAAATTTGCATCTCTGAGACACTATTTCTATTGCCCAGGGATCCAGAACATCCCGAACCCAAGCCTGAACGAAGAAGGAAAGTCTGCCCACTAACAGATCCAGTCCCGGATCGGGGGCATGCCCTTCATGCTGTTTTGGATTCAATAGCAGGCTTCTTGGATTGTTTACCTTTGTTCCAAGACTGGTTGGGTCTTTATGTAGACTTAGATTGCTCCTGCTTAGAGGAAGAGGAAGGATTTCCCTTGAAATTTTGAAAGGAAAGAAAATTACTCTGTCGTCCCTTTTGTTTGTTTCTCTTATTCTGAGGATGGAGATGACCCTTACCTCCCGTAATATCAGAGATAATATCCGTTAGTCCAGGTCCAAACAAGGTTTTCCCCTTGTAAGGAATTGCTAGAAGCTTAGACTTAGATGACACGTCCGCAGACCAAGGTTTTAACCATAAGGCTCTGCGGGCTAGGACAGAGAAACTCAAACTCTTAGCTGCCAGTTTAATAATCTGAAGGGAAGCGTCCGTAATAAAAGCATTAGCTAGCTTCAGAGCTTTTATCCTGTCTTGGATCTCCTCCAAAGAAGTCTCGGTCCTGAGAGAATCGAACAAAGCGTCAAACCAATATGCTGCTGCACTAGTGACTGTAGCAATGCACGCAGCAGGTTGTAATAGCAGACCTTGGTGAACATAAATCTTTTTAAGTAAACTCTCTAACTTCTTGTCCATTGGATCTTTGAAAGCACAACTATCCTTTATAGGAATAGTGGTTCTCTTGGCTAGAGTGGAAATAGCTCCTTCCACCTTAGGAACTGTTTGCCAAGCCTCCTTGAAAGAGTCAGCTATGGGAAATATCTTCATAAAAATAGAGGAGGGAGAAAAAGGAATGCCTGGTATCTCCCACTCCTTAGTAACGATCCCTGAAGCTTGCTTTGGAACCGGAAATACATCTGAGAAAGAAGGAACTTCGAAATATCTGTCTAATTTACTAGACTTCGCAGGGGCAACCACAACCGTGGAGTCACAGTCGTCTAAAGTAACCAAAACCTCCCTGAGTAACAGACTGAGGTGTTAACTTAAACCTAAAAGTTACAACCTCTGAGTTCGTCAGAGACAATAAACCTTCTGAATCTGAGATTTCACCCTCAGATGAAGCAGCAGTACCCTCCTCTACATGGCCTTGGGAGGGTACCTCCGAAACTGCAACAATTGCATCAGGACTTACTGAATGTCTGGATTTCCTTTTACGGTTGCCCTGCAACATTGGGAAAGCAGACAATACATCAGAAATTGTAGAAGACATAAGAGTAGCAATGTCTTTTAAAGTAACTCCAGCGGGAGCTATAGCAGAAGTGCAGGGCACTGCTTGTGCGGGCGGTAAATTTTGAGACGCTTGGGGAGAAAGCTGCGGCATACCTCATCATTAGACTCTTGGACAGTATCCACCTGTTAAAAGATTTGCTTAGAAAAAAAATATTTTCCCTGTAGTTTAAAGTCCTCTCAATACAACAGGGACAGAAAGGGATAGGTGGTTCCACATTTGCATTAAAACACAAGGAGCAAGTAACACTTTGCAAGTCTCCTTGGTCCATACTGAATCACAATAGTATAATTATGCAATACAAACTTTAACTTTACCTAAAAAAGTTTGAATGCCAAAAACGTTACTGTTCCTTTAAATTTAAAAGTGCAACTTTTTTACTGCACGGTAACAAAAACGTACCCATAAACGAATAAAGGAAAAAATAATTAGAATTATGACACCCCTACACCTCAGCAACTCTGCTGAGGCGCCTACCTGCCAACCGGACTTCACTATCCCCCTTGAGGAACAGGATCGATCCAGAACAACCGCACCAACAAAACCGGAACACAAGTACTACCGCCTGCTTCAAGTATTAGAAAAACCATGTGGTTCTAGTGATATGCTCTCCAGACGTCTCTATCACAGCAGGTGTACAGAGTACTGCGCAGATACAGGAAGCACGCAAATTTTAAGCCCCGCCCATCGTGGGCGTTACTGTTTAACTCCCGACCGGCTTATCTACTTGTTTAAGCCGTAGGAAAATAATAAACCACCAGAGCAAAAAATAAAAAGCAGCTTAACTCCCAGCCCTAGTGCCTGCAGAGATTGCTGTCCAAATACCCTCCAATAAAGAGAGCTTGAAGTCCCAAACATACAAAGCACCTATCAAATGAGCCTTATATGTTTAATTAATTAATTAAATTGAAGTGCCCACTTTTCTCTGAGTTAATGTCCTAGACCCCAGAAAAACAAAGTCAGCACTTGCCTCTACAATCTTCCCGACAGCAGGGCAGCTCAGCAGGTTTATGAGGGCCTCTCCCTCACATAGCCCTGTGGATGAGGATGCAGCCTGAGTAATCTTACTTAAGCCATCGGGGTTAGGGCAGCATCAATGTATGGGAGGCACAGTGAGAATTATGTCCCACAAGTTCCCATTGCTTTAAAGCCACCAAAGCTCTGCTGACGAGACTGATATGGACTTCGGCTACACCCTAGAACAAAGCAGCACAATCTTGCACTACTTTAAAAATAATAAACTCTTGATTGAAGAATCTATACTAACACCTCACTTTACCTCTTCCTATCACTAACGTAGGCAAAGAGAATGACTGGAGTGGGAGGGAAGGGAGGAGCTATTTAACAGCTCTGCTGTGGTGCTCTTTGCCTCCTCTGCTGACCAGGAGGTGAATATCCCATTAGTAATTAAGATGATCCGTGGACTCATCGTGTCTTAAAACTGAAATAAAGTGATTGGGAGACCATGAATGGCCTCTATCTTCCTGGAAGAAGACCTGAAATTGAGGGTGTATTGGCTTCTACAAACATTTGGAGACATCAGAAACATAAAATAGTTAAATAAGATTTTATTGTATCTGCTACTTACTATTTTGTGATTTGTGATTTTGTGATTTGCTTCACCCACAGATTTGTTATTTTTCTAAGGTTTATAAGATTAGCCTTGCCAAAGTGAAAAAATAAAGAGCAATCCAGAGTGTATATAAAACGTAGTGTTTATTGGATTATTCCACTTAAAAATATATATAGGTCAAATAGCAACAGGCAGCACCTTGGGGCTGGCAGGCTTACGCGTTTCGGCATTGCGCCGTAGTCATAGCATAGCTATTGTGCCGTAGTCATAGCTACGCAATGCCGAAACGCGTAAGCCTGCCAGCCCCGAGGTGTTCATGCATCTCCTTTGTGCTGCCTGTTGCTATTTGACCTATATATTTTTAAGTGGAATAATCCAATAAACGCTACGTTTTATATACACTCTGGATTGTTATTTATTTTTTCACTTTGGCAAGTATATTTATGGCCTGTTAGAGCATCCAGTATCCTGCCTGGACTCCCTCTCAGCACACCTTTTTTCCCCTGGACAAAAGGAACACACACTATTCAGGTATTGAGTGGCCTGAGAGTACGTGGATCGATCCAGTGCGTACACTATCTTCACGCTTTCATATCAGGACACTGATTGGTGGTTCCCTAGACAACGACATCGTCGTCAGCTAGCACCGAATACGTCCCACCCACTGACGGATTGGACCCCATGTGATGGAGGTTGGGTTTGGAGTGGCGCGTAGCTGTGAGTAGGGACGCCGAGGACATGGAACACAGAGAACTCCTATGGTGATCACACAAGTCAGCGGCTTGGACTGTAAGTTGCAAGGACTCTATCTATGGTGGAGAGACACCTATGCTGAAGCTTTATACATATGGCTCTTCTAGATACATGCTTTTCCAGTTACAGCTGTATAAATGCTTGATGTATGGATACTACTATTACATTGTGAACCTCATTACTATTTGAAAGTGTGTGTATTTTACCTTCAGTTCATTTTGGGAGCTACAAATTTTCGACGTGCTTTTTGGAGAGTTGAGACATATATATTGTATTCACATATATTTTGTTCAGTTATAGAGACATTTCTCCCACACCCCTCTTTGGTTCATTGTTATAAGATTAGCCATCATACACCAGACTTGGCTAATGCCTAGTGTAATCCAAGAAAACAGAATTCACAATACATATGAATAACTGTGAACAGTTAAACAGTAGAAAATATAAGGTAATATATTAACATTTTTATTGTAAACAGTATGATTTCTGCATTAAAACAAAACAATATTGCACTAAACTAGTACTGGTGCGCAATGTCTAGTATTTATTTCATATCTATACGTTATTCACTCACTTGTGTGTACTGGATAATCATATGGGTAAGTAACCAATACAGAACCACCATCTAAAACTACGGAGAGGGTGAAATCCTGCTTCAGGATCAGGCCATCAATGATAGCATTGGTCTCTTTCTCCCTCTCTCCAGCAGAACCAGAAGAATTGCCTAGAAGAAGAAAACAGTATGAAAGACGTTTGATGGGCAATGTCTGTAATATATGATAATTTATTCTAGTATTGTACACCCTGAAAGGAACAGAAATACTCCTAAGCAATACTGTATTTTACATTTAATGATTTAGACAGAGCATACAATTTTAAACAACTTTTAAGTGCACACGTGCAAACAACAATTCATACAACCTTGATGTGCATTAGTTAGTAGTTGGTTAGCAACTAAGGGACAGGAAAACCAGTTTGAAAAAAAGCAGGAAAGTAATACATCATTTATAAAGCTGCATTGCTTATTGCAACATTTTACTCTCATATGAATGTACATTATCATGCAGCTTACAATTTGTGTCTAATGTCCCTTTAAAAAGATTGACGTCCATCCATTTTAAGGGGACACTAAAATCAAAATTAAACTTTCATGATTCATATAGAGCAATTCTACTGTTTAATGGCACTTAGTTATATAAATCATACGAGCTCCTTACTTATAAAGTCAGAATCCAGATTCTTGTCATTGGCATTGTTTTGGCCTACAGTTGAAGAACATTCTTTCTCTTTTGCTCTGTAGCGTCCATCAGGATTCACCAAAGGCACAATAACAATTCTTGTTCTGTCAATAAGCTAAACATAGAAGAGAATGATAACTCTAAGCTTATTTAACAGGAAAACATTGGGCCCTTAGCAAAGCATAGACATATAAAAGGTTAATAAGTTAATATGGGTTCACCAAAGTAAAAAAATAAAATGAAAACATAATTTATTCTTACCTGATGAAATTAATTTCTTTCTTAGTTGTGAGAGCCCACAAGGTCTTACTCATCTGGCCACCAGGAAGAGGCAAATATACCCTATCAAAGCTTTATGTATCCCTCCTACTACTTTTTTTTTTTTAAACCATTTATTTAATTTCCAGAAATGTATACAGAGTAAATTTTAGCACATTTGCTTTTATCATGCACCACGCAGGGTAAATAATGATCAAATGCGGATTCGTACATTGAATAGAAATAAAAAGAGAAAAAAAAACATAAGCATTATCCATCTATATATAATAAAGCA